>NW_023311960.1:0-8032 GCF_011077185.1 Oxyura jamaicensis
CCTTCTAAACAATGTAACTCTGCAAAAACAACATTTCTATTCCCACAATTCCCCCCCCCTTTTTTTTTATAAACTGTTGATTTTTGAAAAAAAAAAAATGTTATTATTATTATTATTTTATTTTATTTTATTTTATTTTATTTATTTAAGGTGTAATTTGGTAAATATCTTCCTCTTCTTCACTTTCTTTGCTCTCCATTTCCTCTAATATCATCATTTTATCTGAGTAGGGTGGTGGATTCATGGTCATTTGTTTCAGTAATGCGGTTTCAATTAACTGCTGGACAAGTCCCCTTACACAGGGGATAATGCAACAGCCAATAGCTGTCAAAACTCCTGCTACTACAATCAAGGATGTAAATATGGACATTACCATCCCTTTCCATTTACCAAACCAAGATTCCAACCATCCTGTGATGGAAGTGTCTGCTCCCGAATTTTCTGCTAATTCATTGGCAAGGGTGGTAAGCCCTTGCAATGCTCTTGTTACTGTGCCATCCAGGGCTGTATTGTTAGGGATGAAAGTACAACAACGGTTGCCCAGCATCACGCATACACCACCCTTCTCTGCGAGCATCATATCTAATGCTATCCTGTTTTCCCAAGCCATTTTGCTGGTGGCATCTAGTTGTTCAGCGATTCCTCTTATTGCATCCCTGGTATAATTGATGAATCTCTGCTGATTATAATAGATATAATTAATCCAATCCACATTTTTATTGATTGTTACCCACTAGAACAGTGACTCAAACCCTGCAGCAATTTGATTCCTAGCTTTATGTTCATCCGGAACTCCTCTAGGTACCCCAATAGAATCTATGTATACTCTATCATCAAATGATATTCCTAAGCCTCTTTTACTTCTTCTGGGCATTTGTGATGTTTCTCTTTCAAATGCCAGGGTGAAGGGTATAGCTAATTGAACAAGTGCACAAGTGCCTCCCCAATTAGATGGTAGGGTGGACCGTAAGATCTTCCCTCCACAGTACCACCAGAGATCTGCCCTGGGGATCTCAAGTCTTGGGTAATTTCCCGTCAAGTCCTTGGTAGCATTCAAGGTCTTCGTGCACAAGGCAAATTCTCCCAGATGCCGGGTAGCACTCACACCCTGCCGTGAGAGGCAGGCTGTATGGTTACCTATGGCTGTGGAGAATACAGGGGGAGCTCTGATATTGCTATTATGCAAGGAAGGGAATAGCAAAGAGAGAGACTTACAGGCTTCATTTCCCCAGGCAGTCTTTTCTTGGTACAATGCAATCATACATCGCATCCCTTGGGAGTCTTCGGTCCACCCCAATGGGAAGGGCACTATCTGGGCAATCGGTCGTCCTGAGGCACAAGCATAGCAATTGCTATGGTTGAGACTCTGGACAGTATATCTGACCCATTCTATCCAGGCATTCACATCTCCATACCCTGTTTCAATCTCAAATGTTTGTCTAAGATCTTTTATTTCTTTAACTGTGACAACTGCCTTATTTCGAAGAGATTCTCCTGTTTTCTCTCCTGCTTTCTCCTTGAGTTTCTCCTTGAGTTTCTCCCTTTCTGTGATGGCAAGAGAGAGTCGTTCCCTTACAGCTATTCTCAGTCTAGCTGTTGGGTCTCGTCCAGTTACATCTGCTCCAAGACCATAAGTACGGTTTGTAAGGTAGTCAGCCCGATTAACTGTTATAGTAGATGCTGACAGTTGGGCTGAACCACTCCTTTAAATATGTTAATTTGTTCCTTTAATCTCATAAAGTAGATAGATGTGGGTGTATATGACCATCCTTTATGATTGGTCGTCCACCACACATCAGCCCAATCTGAACAAGGGGGTCCTTTAAACATGTTGCCTGTCTTAGGTTCAGGGCAGAGATATTTGTGTTCTTTGCTCAATCGTCACTGAGCATTTAAATCTCCACAAGTTAACACCTCACAAGCATCAAATGTAATAGATTGTGGTTCATAACTCTCTGTCACATTCACCCATAATTTGACAGGATACCCTGTCTTTGCTATCATCTGGTCAAATCTTTTCCAAGTTTCCACTTGACCAAGGCCTCCTCTGAGGCTTATAGTTACCAGAAACAAAATTAATAATTGATTTTTCCCTATCATCGTTCTTAAATCTTAGGCTTCCAAATAATTATTAATACACAACAAAACAAACAAACAAACAAACAAATAGGATGTACTATAATAAACTCCTCTTGGGAGCAATTCAATTTGTTATAGGTCTGTCCTTTTTAGTTACCTGTGAAAATAAAGGGTTAGTTTACAACTATAAGCTTTTATCCTGCTCAGAGTCTATTATGGGATTTTTCTTTTTGATTTTAACTTTCAACAAGTCTTCTGTAGGAACAACTTCCCAAGCGCTAGGGTCGGTAGATGCTTTCACTCGAGTATAATGAGTCCAACCTTTTTCCGCAGTTCTTACGGCTGTTTCAGTGGTTAGCAGTACTTGGAATGGTCCTTCCCATTCAGGCCGAAGTTTTGATTCTCTCCAGATGTGTATCAGGACCCAATCTCCTGTATGGAATGAATGTACTGGGAATTCCAAAGGTGGAGTTTGAGCCAACAGTCCACGAACCCTGAGAGATGCTAAGGAAGAAGATAATCCAAGTATATAATTTTTGAGAAAAATATCTTTAGTTTCAAAAATAGGTATCTCACCGTTTCTACCCAGGTACAGCAGTCCAAACAACATCTCATATGGTGACACTCCTACATCTTTTCTAGAAGCAGTTCGAATTCTGAGAAGTGCTAAAGGTAAACACTTTGTCCAGGGAAGCTTAGTCTCTAGAACAAGCTTTGACAGATGTTTCTTTAATGTTTGATTCATTCGCTCCACTTTTCCTGATGAGGAAGGATGCCATGGAGTATGAAATTCCCATTTTATTCCCAAGGCTCCCATTAATCCTTGTAAAATAGATGAAGTGAAATGACTTCCTTGATCTGAATCTATATTTTCAACAATCCCATATCTAGGAATTATTTGTTCCAGGATTACCTTTATCACCACACTAGCTGTTGCTGATGCTGAAGGAAAAGCTTCTACCCATCCTGACAAATGGTCAATGAACATCAGCAAGTACTTAAATCTGCCCACTTCAGGTAATTCAGTAAAATCTATTTGGATGCTCTGAAAAGGTCGAAGCCCTGGGTCCCGTCCGCCCAGGGGTTGTTTCCGTAGAGCCTTCCTATTCACTCGTTGGCATGTTATGCAACTATTACACACTTGTTTAGCTACAGTATACATGCCTATACATATGTATTTCCTTAATACAGCGTCACACATTGCCTGGACTCCCCAGTGACTTCCTTGGTGTAGAACAGCTAAAATTTCTCTCATTATCTGTTTGTTTACCATTTCTCTCCCATCAGGGAGAGTCCACCGCCCTTCGGACTCTTTTGCTCCTAATTCCCTAAAGGCTTCTATTTCCTTTTTGCTGAATATCTGCTTTTCAGGTGGAGGTTTTATTTCAGGTACAAGAAGCAGCTTTGCTTCTACTTCCAATTGCAAAGCTGCTTCTTTAGCCTTTTCATCTGCAATCCTATTTCCCCATTCAACTAGGGAGTTTCCTTTTTGATGTCCTTTCACATGCACCACAGCAACCTCCTCTGGTAGTAACAGACTTTCCAGAATCTGTCTAATTAATTCTTCATGGACTAATTCCTTTCCCTTGCTGTTTACTAAGCCCCTTTCTTCCCATATTTTTCCAAATGTATGTACCACCCCATATGCATATCGTGAGTCAGTATATATAGTTCCCTGTTTCCCTCTTAATAATTTTAATGCTTGATTTAATGCATATAATTCACAGGTTTGAGCTGACCAATTGCTAGGCAGTTTTCCCATTTCTTCGACATTCCCATCTGTTCCTTCAATGATGGCATAACCATTACATCTCTTTCCTTGTACCACCTTAGAAGATCCATCTATAAACAATATTTCCCCTTCCTCTAAGGGCACCTCTTGTAAATCTAATCTTACCTTTGTCTGGTAATTTATTAAATCTAAGCAGTTATGTTCTATATTTATTGGATCCTCAATTCCCTTTGACAAGAAGGAGGCAGGATTCAAAACAGATTCTGTAGTTATAGTTAAATCATCCTTTTCAATTAGTATAGCTTCATATTTTAGTATTCTGGAGTCTGTCAGCCACCTTCCTGCTTTCTGAGTGAGAATAGCCTTCACTTGGTGAGGGGTAACAACAATCAATTGTCCTCCAAAGGTTAATTTCCTGCTCTCTTCCACTAATAAGGCAGTTGCTGCTACTGCCTGAACGCATTCTGGCCATCCCTGGGATACAGGGTCTAACAATTTAGACAAATACGCTACAGGTTTCTTTTTATCTCCCCATTCTTGGGTTAACACCCCCAAAGCAGCACCCTCACTTACAGTTATAAAAAGATAAAATTATTTCTTTAGGGCAGGAAGAGCTAAGACTGGTGCTGTAATAAGGTCTTTTTTTTAATTTTTCCATTACTTCTTCTTCCTCTTTAGTCCAGTTCAGTATATTAGGTTCTTCCTCCAATAATTTGAGATATAATTTCTTTGTTTTCTGTGCATATGCTTCTATCCACAGTCTGCAATATCCAATTAAACCCCAAAATTTTCTCAACTCTTTCTTTGTTTTGGGGAGAGGAAGTCACACAATTCCCTGAATCCTCTCAGGGTTTATTCTCCGTCTGCCCTCAGAGACTAAATGTCCCAAATACTTAACTTCTTTTTCTACATACTGTAATTTATCTTTAGATACCCTTAGCCCGTGTTCTCCTAAAAAATTCAGAAGTTTATTGGTGGCTTCTTTTACCTTTGATCTTTCTTCCCTAGATACCAATAAATCATCTACATACTGTAACAACGTCACCCCTTCTGGAATATGAAATGTTTCTAAAATCTTTTCCAATTCTTGCCCAAATAAATTGGGAGATTCAGTAAATCCCTGAGGCAGAACAGTCCATCTATATTGCTGTTTGCGACCTGTCTCAGGGTCTTCCCATTCAAATGCAAAAATATCTCGACTTCCAGGATCTAATGGGCATGCCCAAAAGGCATCCTTTAAATCTATAACACTGAACCATTTGTGCTCATGAGGGATTTTACTCATCAGGGTATAAGGGTTAGGAACCACAGGGTGGCGCTTCTGTGTTATCTCGTTAACTTTTCTTAGGTCTTGTACTAATCGGTATGAACCATTTGGCTTTCGTACTGGTAAAATTGGAGTGTTATATGGTGACATACAAGGCTCCAAAAGACCATCTTTAACTAAAGTTTGCACTATAGGTTTCAGGCCCATTTTTCCTTCATAAGAGATAGGATACTGTCGCTGTCTGACTATTCCGCTCCCTTCTTGAACAGTTATCTTTAAGGGAGTTATGTTAAGCCCTCCTCGATTTCCTTCCCTTACCCATACCATGGGATTTATTTCTTTTTCATCATTTTCTGTTAACAATTTCATTGCGATTGTTATTCCTTTTTCACAGGTCTTCAATTGTAATCCCAATTTGACTATTAAATCTCTCCCTAATAAATTAGTCCCTGCTTCAGGTACATATAACAGTTGCCCAGTGACGGTTTTAGTTTCCCAAGATAATTCAGTGGTTTCAAAAAGTGGCACTACCATACCAAGTCCTTCTACCCCTGTTACTCGTAGAGTATTATTAGTTAAATTGAGTCCCGAAATTTTATAAGCTAAAGAGGATCTGGCTGCTCCTGTATCTACTAAAAATACAACCTTTTCTTTATTAGGTCCCACTTCTAAATTTATCAAGGGCTCTGGGTGGGACCACTGTTCAAAGAGCCCCTGACCCCCCTATTCAGAGTTTATGATGGTAAACAATCTTTCTTCCCTTTTCCATTCAGGACATTCTCGTTTAAGATGTCCTGTTTTCCCACATTTACAACATCTTCCCTGCAGCTGCCGTGACTGAGGAGGCAGTGGCCGCTTTGATCTCACATTCCTGTTTCCTTTTTCTTCCTGATTCCATCCCAAACCTTGTTTTTCTCGAAACCCGTTTTCCCATCGGTTCCTCATTCTCTGCCCCACCACTTGATTCACTGTGGAAATCATCATTTTCGTCTTTTGTTTCTGCTTTTCATCTTCCCTTCTGACATACACTTTCTGCGCTTCCCTCAAAAGTCTTTCTAATGGCTGTTCATTCCATCCCTCCAATTTCTGAAGTTTCCTTTGTATGTCCGGCCATGCTTTCATTACAAAATTAATCTTCAAAAGACCCTGCGCTACAGGGTCATCAGGATTCATTCCTGAATACCTTCGCATCCTATCCCTGAGCCTTTCCAAGAAATCACTTGGGGTTTCATCTTTATTCTGCTGAACCTCAAATGCTTTAATAAAATTCTGAGACTTAGGTACTGCTTCTCTAATTCCTCTAATTACCAGATCTCTCAAGTCTCTCATATTAGTCCTATCCTGTATATTATTGTTGTCCCAATTGGGGTCCACATTTGGAAACTTTTGTTCTGCTGGTATCACTCCATCTCCTGGAGGATGATCCTTTTCCCATTCCCGCATTGCTGCCCTTCTGATCATTCCTCATTCTTCCCCCTGAGAATAGCAGATTCAGAATTGCCATCATTTCTCCCCAGCAATATAGATTGGGTCCCAAAAACTGATCTAACTGTTCTGCTAATCCAATGGGATCCTCAATCAGAGATTTCATTTCCTTTTTAAAATTTCACACTTCTCCGCTAGAAAGGGGGGCATTTACATATCCTATTTGTCTAGGTCCCAGCGGCACTTCATGGAGAGGATACATAGCAGCTTCATTAGTATTAGTAGTATTAGTACCAGGGAGTGGAAAATTCTCAAGGTCTTTTTTGCATTGTTCCAATTCTTTTACAAGTCTGGGGTACCCCCTGTTCCCAGAGTTAATGTCATTTACAGTTCCTGTTTCTTCTCTTAGAGAAGGTGTTACAGTGACTGCTGCTGTTGCTGCAGCCTGGGGGTTATAAGGAGGAGGTAAGTTATCCAAAAGGTCCCATTTATCACTTGTCCCTTCCCCTTTCTTTTCCTCTTTATTCTGATTTTTGCTTAAAATCAAATTAGATCCTTGTATCCAACAAGCTGCATACTCCGATTCTTCTTCCGAAAATGGAAATTTGTTATTAACATACAAGTTTAAGGCCTGACATACCCAATCTTTGTCAGACCCGTATTTTGGCCAAAATACTGCAATTCCTTTAATTGGTTCTTTTGTCCAGACTGATACACAATATTTAACCATCTTCTTCCTATCTTTCTCTTTAGTTTTGGGGTTATTTTTCCAATTTCTCAGCATCCTTCCTAAAGGACAGTCGGTAGGCACTCCCCCAGGGATATCTCCCTGTCCCCTGGAACTCATATTTCCCATCTTTCCTAACCCTCGCCAGTATGTGCTACAGAAATTTCCCTTCTGCAGTGTACCACACACCAACGTACTGAAAAATGGGGGTGTACCGCCAAGCACTTCCCCGTGCAAGCGTTACCGCACACCTGAGTTTACCAGATTCCCTGGTGTACTTCCAAGCACTTCCCCGTGCAAGGATTACCATACACCAGATTCCCCTGGTGTAGTGCCAGCACTTCCCCGTGCAAGGGCTTACCACATACACCGGATCACCCGACCCCCAAGGCAATACTTAATATTTCTTACCTTGGTCTGTGCACAGAGTTGCCGGATCGATTCTTAAAAACCTGGAGTGCCTACCTTCTTCCTTTCCCCACTACTTCACGGATCCTGCCTTTTTAACCAGTCTCGGGCCCTCTGTCAGCTTTCCGCAGAACCGCCACCGTCGATGCACAGGACCGCTGAAATCAGTGGGGCATGCCTTCCTGCTGCTGCGGCGGTGAGGCTCCCCAGTAGGTGACTGGATCCCGGACGAGCCCCCAAATTGTGAGAAACACTCCGTAGCCAATAACTTAGGCTCAGGCGAGGATCTCAGTGAAGTAGTAATTTATTTGCGATTGCAATGGCGGGCGCGCCACAAGCAGGAGAGGGTGCATCTACAAGTTCCAAAACACAGTTTATATACTTTTTTGATGAC
>NW_023311961.1:0-1840 GCF_011077185.1 Oxyura jamaicensis
TGCACCCCCAGCCTGCCCGCTGGCAGGACAGAGCGAGGAGCTGAAAAGTCCTTGGTATAGTGTAAGCATTGCTCTCCAGCAATTAAAACATCAGCATGTTATCAGCACTCTTCTCATCCTAATCCAAAACATAGCACCCTACCAGCTACTAGGAGGAAAAATAACTGTCCTAACTGAAACCAGGACATATATCCACCCCTTATTCCATACCATTTATGTCATGCTCAGGTTACACTCTTTCCAATACATTCTAGTTAATCACTATTTTCATCTATGGTAGTGATGACACACAGTATTATATAATAATTAACATAATACAACTCAACTCATGGGCTATTCTCACCCAGTATTAAATCCCCTTGAGGTACACACCGGACCTCCCCATTCTTTTGCATTACCCACCAAGTGCATCCAGGTCCTTGAGCAAAAGCAATCCCACGAATGGGTTTGCCTTTTCCTGAGGCAGGAGTAGCCCAGACTGTTTTACCTAGCATATTTCTTACATGCACTACAGGAACTTTATCCCCTTCTACTGTACGTAGCAGGTTTGATTGGGCAGGTCCAGCTCGATTGGCAGATCCCCTAGTATTGACTAACCAGGTGGCCTTTGCCAAATGTGTGTCCCAATTTCTGAATGTCCCAGCACCCATTGCTTTCAGTGTAGTCTTTAACAGTCCATTGTATCGCTCAACTTTACCGGAGGCTGGTGCGTGATAGGGGATGTGATACACCCACTCAATACCATGTTCTTTGGCCCAAGTATCTATAAGGTTGTTTCGGAAATGAGTCCCATTGTCTGACTCAATTCTTTCTGGGGTGCCATGTCGCCATAGCACTTGCTTTTCAAGGCCCAGGATAGTGTTTCGGGCAGTGGCATGGGGCAGGAGCTGGGGTGGCTGCAGGAACGGCTGCAGGAGCAGGAGCTGGAGCGGCTGCAGGAGCAGGAGCTGGAGCTGGGGCGGCTGCAGGGTCTGTCACTCGGTTCATAGTAGCATCAATTGCAGCTCGATAGGCATAGGCCAGGCCCCAACATGCTACAGTGAGTTGTGTCACTTTGGAACTGCCAGAGTCATGACATTCTTTTTGCAAGCATTCTACCAGTTTTTTAGGATTTTGCAGTTGTTCAGGGGTGAATCTACAAAACATCGGAGGTGCCCACTGCTCTAGCCACCTGCCCATATCCTCCCACACTCCCTGCCACTCACAATTATCCCGCCTCAGGACAGATCTCTGCATGAGATTCCTAAGTAGTTGTTTAACCTTGAACAAAACCTGAAGCGCATTCAAGAGACATAACAACAAGAACATGCTGGTCTGAGTATCCCAAGGATATTCAACATCTTGGAGAGCTATCGTAACTAGCTCGGGGGATAAGAGGGTGCTGAAGGAGAAAGGGAGAGTGAACAAGTAAGGAAAAATATCTTTCCCTGTCCCCTTCACAGACTGGCTCCCTGATGGAAAAAGGCAGTAGGTGTAATTGTTAATAGTTTCCGAGATATAGTTTCCAAAGTACAGAGTCGACGACAGTGCTGCGTATAAATACCAAGTTAGAGTCATGGCCAGATATTTCATCATATCGTAAGCTATTGTTACACAGCACAGTACCATAACGATCTTAAACCAGGGCCCGGAGAGGATAAACAGCACGACAGGGATCACATACAGCAAGTAACGTCCTATAAAATTCAGTTTGGAATACAGCCACAGCAGACTTGATATTAAAGCAATCAACATTCTCATTAGATCTGTCGTTATCTCAACCCTTCGTGCCCCACGTTGGGCGCCAAAAGAGCTGTTGTGGTTTAACCCGGCTGGCAGCTAAACACCACACAGCCGTTCG
>NW_023311962.1:0-1102 GCF_011077185.1 Oxyura jamaicensis
ATGCCTGCATCTCTAGCAAGGGATCCCAGCCGCCTGGCTTCCTTGCCGTCTAATTCCACACAATTGGCACCAGTATCCCAGCACCGGAGCAGCCAGGTGACAAGCTGCTCACCTATGCAGCGACCAAAATCTTTTCACACATCTCATAGCTCACGCTGGTATAGGTTTCGGGTAACTACTATTGATTTTTTCAACATCCCTATCTTCATCCTCCTGCACCTCTGATGGCCCAGCCTCGTCTTCTCCATACCTACACCTAGCAGAAGACTCTCTGCGTTCTAAACGACCTGAGTCTCTATACCATTTTTTCACCTTGTCTACAGGGGCAACTTGTACTGCTACAGCTTGTTTCTCTGGCTCAGCCACAGGGTCTGCCACAGGGGTGGGAACACCCTCTGCAGGGGCAAATGGACTGCTACAGCTCGTTTCTCTGGCCCAGCCACAGGAGCTGGAGCAGCTGCAGGAGCTGGAGCTGGAGCGGCTGCAGGAGCTGGAGCGGCTGCAGGGGCTGGAGCGGCTGCAGGGGCTGGAGCTGGAGCGGCTGTAGGAGCTGGAGCTGGAACAGCTACAGGGGCAGGAGCTGGAGCGGCTGCAGGAGCTGGAGCTGCAGGAGCTGGAGCGGCTGCAGGAGCAGGAGCTGGGGCGGCTGCAGGAGCAGGAGCTGGAGCGGCTGCAGGAGCTGGAGCTGGGGCGGCTGCAGGAGCTGGAGGTGGGGCGGCTGCAGGAGCTGGAGCAGCTGTAGGAGCAGTAACTGGAGCGGCTGCAGGAGCAGGAACTGGAGCGGCTGCAGGAGCAGGAGCAGCTGTAGGAGCAGGAGCTGGAGCGGCTGCAGGAACTGGAGTGGCTGCAGGAGCAGGAGCTGGGGCGGCTGCAGGAGCAGGAACTGGAGCAGCTGCAGGAGCAGGAGCAGCTGTAGGAGCAGGAACTGGAGCGGCTGCAGGAGCAGGAGCGGCTGCAGGATCTGTCACTAGGTTCACAGTAGCATCAATTGCAGCTTGATAGGCATAGGCCAGTCCCCAACACGCTACAGTGAGTTGTGTCACTTTGGAACTGCCAGTCATGACACTCTTTTTGCAAGCATTCTACCAGTTTTTTAGGATTT
>NW_023311963.1:0-5427 GCF_011077185.1 Oxyura jamaicensis
TTGTGCCTTGGTGAGTGTGGGGATGGGTTTTAAGTCGGTGCAGCATAGGGCTGGGATCCAGTGTCCTGTAGTGTGTTTTGACCCGTCAGCATAGCGTTTTGTTTCTCAGGTAGCCTGCTCGGGTGCCTGATTTTTTTTTTTTTCTCCTGCAAGTGATGTTACTACATGGAATTGTTTTATTTGGCGTGTAATCTGTTATGCTCCTCGATTTTTCTTCCTATGTAAAAGAAAGGTTTGAGGTAATTTCAGCTGAAAAGGTTTCAGGTACTTGCTTGGTCATATTGTCCTTTCAATATTCAAAGGTGAAGCAGAAGCATGGGGACTGTTGCTTCTAGAAAAACCCCAGTTCTCTTGTCTGCACTCTGCATGCTGTTGAGCTAAGCCAGATTTTTTTCTTTTTTTTTAAAAAAAAAAAAAAGGAAAAAAGAAAAAACACAGCTGCTGCTTGTGCTGCTCTCTTTGTGGTTTCTTGTGCTTTGCCCCTCCCCTTTCCCAGGTGATTGTGTATGGGTGCCAGGCAGGGCCAAATAGTATATGAGCCCCAGGCATGCCTTCAGAGAGCTCATTCTGCCTGGGCTGCTCTTTGGGGTAAGTGCTTTGTTTTTCTTCAGTCAGTTGCGGGGTTCTTTATTCGGGTTGGAGTCTATGGATTTCTAGATTTTCGGTGCTTGGAATTCACTTTATAGAGGGATATTCAGCAGAGGTTGCTGGCTGACTTGTTTTAGGGATGGTGGGGTACACTTCTGTTTTGGGGTTCTCTTTCAATCTGTAGCTGTATCAAACCACTTGTGTAACTCTGCAGAGGACTGGAAAGGGCTTGAGTACACGCTGCAAGAGGCTTGTTCGCATAGGCGCGGTATTATGAAGAGACCGAGCAGGGTCATATCAGAGTTACCTTATTAAATTCTAAAGGATAAATCTGTGATCGCGGCGCGGCCCGGGCAGAGAGTATGGTGTATGAGCCAAGTGCTTTATGAGCAATGTTATATGAGCCCCAGGCATGCCTTCAGAGTGCTCATTCGGCCTGGCCTGCTCTTTGGGGTAAGTGGTGTTTTTTTTTATTATTATAATTTTTTATTTTTTTCCTTCAGTCAGTTGCAGGGTTCTTTGTGTGGGTCGGAGTCTATGGACTGATGCTTTTCCGAGCCGAGACCTGTATGCAGCTCTTCTTCAGGTGTGTAATTGTTATTGCATGTTTATGGATAGGATGACACTGTTAGTTTGTGTGTTCCAGGTCCCTTATGATTTTTGCAGAAGTATGGGGCTTTCGGTGAGTCTTTGATAATATTTGACAGACAGGTGGAGTTCCAACTGTGGGGTTTAGTGCGGCGCCGCCCGGGACGGGTTTAGTGCGGCGCCGCCCGGGACGGGTTTAGCGCGGCGCCGCCCGAGCTAATTGTTATACGAGCATTTTTATATGAGCCCCAGGCATTCCATCAGAGTGCTCATTCGGCCTGGCCTGTTCCTTGGGGTAAGATATTTAAAAATATATATATATACTTATATATTTTCCTTCAGTCAGTTGCAGTCTTCTTTACGTGGGTCAGAGTCTATGGGCTGATGCTTTTCCAAGGAGAGGCCTGTATGCAGCTCTTCCTCAGGTGAGTGATTGTTATAGCATGTTTATGGGTAGGATGAGAATGTTAGTTTGTGTGTTCTAGGTCCCTTATGATTTTCACAGAACTGTGCGGCTTACGGTGAGTTTTGCCTGTCTGTCAAATATTATCAAAGTTCCAACTGTGGTATTAAATGACGGAGCAGGGTTTAGGAGAAATGTATCATCGAAGCTCCCTGTGGAAGCATGTATCTGAAAGCAGCAGTAGGCAGGTAAGGTGTAGCCTTTTTCAGGGTTAGGGACAATTTGTTTATGTTTTTGGAGCTTTTGCCTGTGGTTTTGCTTGCTGTGGAGTCTTTAGTCTTTGCAGCCTCCTCGATTTTAGGTGCTTGGTATTCACTTTGGAGAGGTATGTTTAGGAGGGGTTGCCAGCTACCTTGTTTTGGGGAAATCGTGGGGTACGGTTCCTTTTTTTTTCAGGTTATATTTTAATCTCTAGATGTATCAAGCCATTTGCGTAAGTCTCCAGGGGATTCACGCAGAGCTTCAGTATGCATTGCAAGGGGCTTGACCACATAAGCACAGCATTACAAAGAGACTGAGCCAGGTCACCTTTTTCATCTGTAAAGGTTAAGTCTGTGGTTACCCCTGTTGGGGCTGCTGTGCATTCGTGGCCTTTTGGCATGGACCTGAGGGTGTGTGTTTGTTTTTCTGGCTCTGGTCCCTGTGTTTGAGTCTCCTGCAAGGGGTTGTACTGCTTGTGTGTCCATCACGGACACAACCTTTTCTTTTTGTTTCTTGTAGCCCAGGTCGTGAGCACGGAACCTTGAATGAGGCATTAGTGTGAGTGGGTTGCAGTGTGGGCCCTGAGCTGGTCAGTGGATTTTGTTAGTTTGTTTTGCCTGTCAGGCAGGCTTTGCAAGCACCTTGTGACAGCGGAGTAGAACTCCTGCCACGTTTCTGAGGCGTGCCAGACGTCAGCAGTTCCAGTTCCTGAAGTGCTGGAGATGCTCGGAGCGCAAGGGGAGCAGGGAGCGTGATGCATCTCTTTGGGATGTTAAGTGAGTGAAGTGGTGGTACTGGGTTGGGGGACGTGGGTCTGGGGCTTCTTGTCTGTTGGGGTAGGGGAGCAAAGGAGAGGAGCGGGTATAGACTGTTTTTGTGGATTGTCAGATTTGTCTGTTCTTTCTCCTTGGTCTAAGCCATGTGACCTTAGCTCGGCACAGTTGTTAACGGAAGCGCTATGCCTGGATCGGGAAGGTGAGTGGAGACAAGTTTGAAAACGGGCATTGTTTTTGGTTTGCTAGTCTTTGGTCCACCTCTGGGTGACTCCTCTTTTCCGGGGATGAAGAAGATACTGGGAACAGTGTAGTTGGCCTCTGTGGTCCACACTGAGGATGGATTCTGATCCCTGAGAATTGAGTTCAGGGGCAAATGCTGTGTGTTGGGGGCTGGTTGGCAGGGGAAGGCAGGGATTTGTCTAGAGGGTGTCTATGTGACTTCAGTAGCAGAGCAGGTCAGGTGACTACTGTTTTGTTTCTGCGGTGGGTGTTTCACAGGAAGAAGTTTGGCTGGCATGCTGGTGCCTGATGGCGCTTTATTTCTGCAGGTGAAGAGGAGCCTCGTGCCTGAAGCAACATCCTGGCTATCCTTTGTGTTCCTTGTTGAGGATGGAACCTGCCTCCCAGCATTCCCAAGCTAAGTTGGGGGGCAAGTGCTATGTTTGAGCTGGGGTTGTGAATGGGCACGTAGGGTGGGGGGGTGTGCTTTTAAGTCATTGCAGCTGATGGGGCCTTTCAGGATGGATCGGGTCAGTCAGAGAGATCATGTGAGGGGTTTCTTTCAGGTACAGCTTGAGTACGTGCCAGGCAGGGCAGTTCCAGCTTGGTGTCTGTGTTCTGTGTTGTCTGTGCTGTGCTGTTGCTCTTGGTGCTCGTCAGGCCCTGGGGCAGCCATCCTGAGGGTACTGAACACTTGACCTCAGTGGAATAATGCTGATGCTCAATTGGAAGCTGAGCCCCTCTTGTCTTGTAGTGGGAGCTTAAAGAGCTCTCTACTTCTGTGTAACTTTTTTGTGTCAAGTGTTTCCTCATAAGATCATTGTATGTGACTTGCTCATTGTGTCTTGATATTCATCTTGTCTTGATCTGCTCATTGCCTTGTTCCGCTGGACAGATTAGATAGGCAACTTGGTGGCCACACCTAAGGTCCTAAATGCTCGTTTTATCATTGTAGGGCTGATCTGAGCACTTCTTGACTTGCAGTCGCAGCTTAAAGTGCAGATGCGTTTCAGGTCTTGTGCATCATACTTGGTTTCAGATCGCATCTGTTTCCATCCTCGCTGTTGCGGATGTGACGTGGGCTTCATCAGGAGCTCTTGCTTCGGAATTCATTTCCGAAGCGTTTTTCTTATGGGGTTTGCAGTGCCCATCGTTCCAGTCTCTTGTCTTAAAGGCAGGCTATTTATGCCTCCATCATGCCAGTTCTGGCAGTTGCTTCCAGTCGCAGGTCGTGGCATTTGAGTCTCTCCTTGGGTGTGCTGCTGAGCACCTGTTCTGACTTGCTGTTGCTGCAGGGCCTCCCTCTGGGAGTCTTTTTTAGTTTTATTTTGGGGGAGGGGGGGCGTGCTTGTGTTCTGTGTTCTGTTTGTAACGTCTGTAGTGTGCCTGTGTGCTTATTTGGCCTGGAGCTGTCCTGCCTGGCCGGTAGTGATGGTAGCTAATGTGGGGGTCCACTGGTGTAGTAATACATTGTCCGGACTGTTTTGGCAAAGACATCCGGTCTGCCTCTGGGCACGTACTGAAGGGCAGCTGGCACAGAGTCATCTCCATAGTGTTTGGCAGATGCGGAGGGGGAGGCTTGAGTTGCTTGCGAGCAGCTGTTCACATAGTACTTGAATGGTGCTAGAGGGGAGGGGTAAGCTCGCAGATGTGGAGTGCTCTTTTTTGTTGTTTGCTTTTTTTCTCCTGACTTAGATAAACCTTAGGAGGAACCGGTCAAAGGAAAGAGCGCCTTCTGGAACTGTCGAGCCTTCATTTGGCAGCTCGGTGACTGGCTTGGTCTACTTGTGAGGTGCTGAGGGAAGATGTCTGCTGTTCCAAAATGATGAAAATAAAAAATGGGGTCTGTTGTGTTGTTGAGGGATGGGTGCTAATGCTGGCAGCTGAATGATTATCTTCTGACTATGTTTTCATTTGTTGAAGCTGAAAGGCAGCCTACGACCTAGGACGTCACAGCCAGAGCTGCCTCTGGCAAGGTGAGTGATGCAGCAGTTATTTTTGAGTTGTGGTTCTCAGTGTCATTCTGTGTTCCCTCTTTCTCTTTTTGAGGTGTTGTAGCTGGCTTAAGAGGGCAGATGGAAGCATCTGCCTCAGGGGCAGGTGAGCGGGCAGAGGTAAGGCAGCAGATGAGAGTAACTATCGTAGCTGTGCTGTGGCTTTGCATTCTGCCTCGGGCTATGCTTTTCTTTTTCTTTCACAGGTGTCTCGCACAGGCTCAAAGGAGCAAACTGCACTCTGAAGAGCTGCGTTAGAAGGGGGCTGGTCACGAGCTTGGTTGGAGTGCAATGGCTAAGGAGCGTGAGGTGACTGTGAAAGGTCTTTGTCTTGCCTTGCAGGTGCCATGGCTAGCTGTCTACAGAAGTGGCTGAGGATTTGAGGTAAGGCCGGAGAGCGGCAGGGAGCGGCACGTGCAGTGATGGTTTCCAAGCGCTGCAGTTGCTTTCTCTTCTGATTATCAGGTGCCACAGGCGAGGTGGGTTGTAACATCAGTCTTTAGATTTGGAGCGAAGCAGGTCACTTGAATGCTGCGTTGTTCCTGAGAAAGGTGTTGTAGAGGAAAAAAGGTTGCCTGGTGTGGCAGTTCCTGATGGC
>NW_023311964.1:0-5595 GCF_011077185.1 Oxyura jamaicensis
GGGCTGCTGCAGGGAAAGGTGACTCCATCCCAGACAGACCCAACACAACCTCCACCCCTTATTCCATAACATTTGTGTCACACTCAGGTCCCCATAGTTTAGTATATAGATATTTCATCACCATTATTCTCTGTCTATTAAAGTGTTTATACATCTGTACTTTTCATTCCACAGGCTTTTCCCAAAAATGTTCATAAAAGCTGTTGATGGTTTCAGCTTCATCTGTCAAAATGGTCACTCAGGGCAGGCGAAGTTGATTTTCTTGACACCAGCACCAGCTTAGCTCATGTCACTGTTGCATTTGCCCGGTTCCTTGCGAAGTTGACCTGTCATTGGTTCTGCAATGTCCTCCTGCAACACATAACTTGGATTACAGATTAATTTTCTCTCAAGGTTAAATCTCCTTGAGGCACACACCTGATATCCCCATCCTTCTGCATTACCCACCAGGTATACCCTGGTCCTTGGGCAAAGACAATCCCACAAGTGGGTTTGCCTTTTCCCATGACAGGAGTAACCCACACCGCCTTCCCCATCCACTTCCCTACATGCACTACGGGGACTTTAGCTTCTCCCACAGTGTGTAGGGGTTTTGTTTCAGCAGGACCAGGACGGCTTTCAGACCCCCTGTTGTTAACTAGCCAAGTGGCCTCTGGTAGATTCATGTCCCAATGTTTCCACGTCCCAGCACCCAATGCTCGTAACATAGTTTTTAACAATCCATTGTATCTCTCAACCTTCCCAGAAGCTTGTGGGTGATAAGGGATGTGATACACCCACTCAATGCCATGTCTCTTGGCCCAGGAGGTGACTAAATTGTTTCGAAAGTGACTCCCATTGTCGGATTCAATTCTTTCTGGTGTACCATGTCGCCACAGCACTTGTCTTTCCAGGCCCAAGATAGTGTTTCGGGCGGTGGCATGGTTTACTGGGTATGTTTCGAGCCACCCAGTTGTTGCTTCTACCATGGTTAGTATGTAACGTTTGCCTTGGCGGGTTTGTGGGAGTGGTCCGATGTAGTCAATCTGCCAGGCTTCACCATATCGAAATCCAAGCCATCTCCCCCTGTTCCAGGGAGACTTTATCCTCATGGCTCGTTTGATTGCAGCACATGTCTCACACTCATGGGTAACCTGCGTGATGGCCTCCATGGTCAGGTCCACCCCTCGATCACGAGCCCATCTGTATGTGGCATCCCTCCCCAGATGCCCTGATGTTTCATGGGCCCATCGAGCTACAAACAGCTCACCCTTACGTCCCCAGTCCAGGTCCACCTGAGCTACTTCAATTTTTGAAGCTCGATCCACTTCTTTGTTGTTCTGATGTTCTTCGGTGGCACGATTCTTAGGCATGTGGGCATCTACATGACGTACCTTTACATCCAGGTTTTCTACCCGGGCAGCAATATCTTGCCACAGAGTAGCAGCCCAGATAAGTTTACCTCTGCGCTGCCAGTTGTTCTGTTTCCATTGCTGTAACCACCCCCAAAGAGCATTTGCCACCATCCATGAGTCAGTGTAAAGATACAGTACTGGCCATTTTTCTCTTTCAGCAATTTCTAGGGCCAGTTGTATGGCTTTCACTTCTGCATATTGACTCGACTCACCTTCCCCTTCCATGGCCTCCACAACTTGTCGGGTGGGACTCCACACAGCAGCTTTCCATTTCCGATGGCTCCCTACCACACGGCAGGATCCGTCAGTGAATAACACATACTGCTTTCTGTCTTCTGGCAACTCGTTGTATGGTGGTGCCTCTTCAGCACGAGTTATCTCTTCTGTCGGTATTCCAAAATCCTTACCCTCTGGCCAGTCCATAATCTCTTCCAGGATTCCTGGGCGGTTGGGTTTCCCCATTCGAGCCCGCTGCGTAACTAACGCTATCCACTTACTCCATGTAGCGTCAGTTGCATGATGTGTAGTGGGGATTTTTCCTTTGAACATCCAATGTAACACAGGTAGCCGTGGGGCCAAGAGGAGTTGTGCTTCTGTACCAACAACCTCTGAAGCAGCTCGAATCCCCTCATATGCTGTTAATATTTCTTTTTCAGTTGGGGTGTAATTGGCTTCTGATCCTCGAAAGCCCCGGCTCCAGAACCCCAAAGGTCGACCTCGAGTTTCTCCTGGGGTCTTCTGCCAGAGGCTCCAGGTGAGGCCATGCTCCCCAGCTGCAGTGTAAAGTATGTTTTGTACAGCTGGTCCGGTACGGACAGGCCCAAGGGCTACTGCACGAGCTATTTCTTGTTTGATTTGTTCAAAGGCCTGTTGTTGCTCGGGGCCCCACTCGAAAGAATTCCTCTTTCGAGTCACTCGATATAGAGGACTCACAAGCTGGCTATAGCCTGGAATATGCATTCTCCAAAATCCAACGAGGCCTAGAAAAGCTTGTGTTTCTTTTTTGTTAGATGGTGGAGACATAACCGTAATTTTGTTGATCACGTCCGTTGGAATGTGGCGACGTCCATCCTGCCATTTTACCCCCAAGAACTGGATTTCCTGTGCGGGTCCCTTGACCTTATTCTGTTTGATAGCAAAGCCAGCTTTCAAGAGAATTTGGATTATTTTCTTCCCTTTCTCAAAAACTTCCTCTGCTGTGTCCCCCCATACGATGATATCATCAATGTACTGCAAGTGTTCAGGAGCATCCCCCTGTTCCAGTGTCGTCTGGATCAGTCCATGGCAAATGGTAGGGCTGTGTTTCCACCCCTGGGGCAGTCGATTCCAAGTGTACTGAATGCCTCTCCAAGTGAAAGCAAACTGTGGCCTGCATGCTGCTGCCAGAGGGATGGAGAAAAATGCATTAGCGATATCAATTGTTGCATACCACTTGGCTGCCTTTGATTCCAGTTCGTACTGGAGTTCTAGCATATCTGGCACTGCAGCACTCAGTGGTGGTGTGACTTCATTCAGGCCCCGATAGTCCACTGTTAGCCTCCACTCGCCATTAGACTTTCGCACTGGCCATATAGGACTATTGAAGGGTGAGTGAGTTTTGCTGATCACTCCTTGTCTCTCCAGATGATGAACTAACTCGTGGATAGGGATCAGGGAGTCTCGATTGGTGCGATATTGCCGCCGGTGCACAGTTGTAGTCGCAATCGGCACTTGTTGTTCTTCAATCCTCAGCAATCCTACGGCAGAAGGGTCTTCTGAGAGACCAGGCAGGGTAGACAGCTGCTTAACCTTCTCTGCGCTCAAAGCAGCTATGCCAAAAGCCCACCGGTACCCTTTTGGATCCTTGAAGTACCCTTTCTTGAGGTAGTCTATGCCGAGGATGCACGGAGCCTCTGGGCCAGTCACGATGGGGTGTTTTTGCCACTCATTCCCAGTTAGACTCACTTCAGCTTCCAATACAGTTAGCTCTTGGGATCCCCCTGTCACTCCAGAGATAGAGATAAGTTGTGCCCCTTGGTGGCCTGATGGCATTAGGGTACACTGTGCACCTGTGTCCACTAAAGCTTTATATTTCTGCGGTTCCGGTGTGCCAGGCCATCGAATCCACACAGTCCAGTAAATCCGGTTGTCCCTCTCCTCTACCTGGCCAGAGGCAGGGCCCCACTAGTCCTGGTTGGAGCATCTGTCAATTAATTCTTCCAAATGTGAATTAGAGGTCTCTTCGTCAGGGTCAGGAGTAATGCTAGCTTTTCTACTGCCTCTGGGGGTTTGCCCAACAGAAACTGGGGCAGCAATCCTCCTAGGGGCCTCTTTTCTTGTTGCCATGTCTTTCCGTAGTTCACGTACCCGAGCAGCTAGGACCGAGGTCGGTTCACCGTCCCACTTCCTCATATCTTCCCCATGGTCACGTAAATAAAACCACAAGGTACCCCGTGGTGTGCGTCCTCGATTCTCTCTTGCTTGAGCCGGAGAATGCTGGCACTTAATAGCTGAAAGATTCTTCCATCTAGGTGGGGAGGAAGTGATATGTTCCTCTAACCGCTGGGACAGTCTCTCCACGGCTGAAATGCAGGCCCGTATTGGGGCAGTGAGGTTTTCTTCATATCTATGAAGCTGAATGGACACATTGTCCACTGTTGGCCCCATCCCCTCATTCCAATTCATTGCTGCCAGTGTGCTGGCATGTGATGAGGGTGCAGCCCGTACAAACTTCCGCCACATGGATGTCGTGCATTGGACTTCGTCGGGATCTTGAGGTGTCTGAGCATTGTTTAAATCACTATAAATCATCTCCAGCACAGCTAATTCCCTCAGTTGCTGGAGACCTTTCTCCATGGTGGCCCACTTGCCTACTTGGTATACAATATCTTCCTTGTGGGGATACCTTTCTTTCACGGCTGCCAGGAGTCGCCTCCAGAGGCTGAGGACCTGTGCCTCTCTCCCAATTACTCTGTCAATGAGCCTTTCTCTAGAGAGGGATCCCAGCTGCTTGGCTTCACTGCCTTCTAGTTGTTGGCTATTGGCCCCAGCATCCCAGCATCGAAGCAACCAGGTGAGGATGTGCTCACCTGGATGACGACTGAAATCCTTTCGTATTTCTCGCAACTCACTCAAGGATAGAGATCGAGTGGTTTCTGATTCATTTATTATTTCAGTCTCTTCTCCCTGATGTTGTGATGACGCTGCTTTAGAGGTGCCTGCCTTTTCCTCCTCTCCCTCCTCCTCAGGATAAGCTTCTTCCCTTACTAAACGAGCTGACTTCCGTTTCCATTGTTTTGTCTTGACTATAGGGGCTACTGATACCATAGATGGTTGGTCGTTTGGGGTGGTCACAGTGTGTGTTATCTCATTATCAAGTTCAGAAACTTTCTTATCCCCTTGAGGGTGCTGGGCAGTGTTAATTGACATTTGATAGGCGTGAGCCAGACCCCAGCAGAGTGCAGCAAGCTGGTGGAGTTCTCTGGTATTGCCAGGGTCAGGGCATACGTCTTTCAAACATTCTACCAGTTTTTGTGGATTTTTCACTTGTTCAGGGGTGAAGTTAAAAACCATTGGAGGAGAAAACCGTGACAGGTACCTGCCCATATCCCCCCACACACCCTGCCACCCACAACTACTTTGCCTCGGGGCAGGTCTTTGGATGCTATTCTTAATAAATTGTTTGATTTTGGGAAGGAAGAAAAAGAATAGAACTAGTAATAGGAGGATGACATCTGACCAAGGGTATCCAAAAAACTCAAAAGCTGCTGTGATTAGCCCACAGGGAGAGAAGAAAAAAGCACCAGCCCTGATATTATTCATAAATTGACTGCCAGGGAAGAAAAAGAAGGCAGTGTAATTCTTCATATTTCCAGAAAGATAATCTCCAGGAGACCAGAAGGATAGCAATGCAGGGCCTGAGTACCAGACAAAACTGGAGGCCAGCATGTTACCACACAGTGTGATAAAGAAACGAAACACAGATTTCAACACGTTCTCCGATCGGATATAGAGGAAGAAAGAGAAAAGAGAACGGATTACGTACAACATAGTCATACAGGAGAATATTAACAGCAAGCCAAACATTGTGACTAGCAAGTACGTTAGGTGGAGTTACTTTAATCAATTCTACGGTTATCTCAACCCTCGAGCCCCACGTTGGGCGCCAAAAAGGACTGTGATGGTTTTACTCGAGTGGGCAGCCGAGCTCCACCACAACCGC
>NW_023311965.1:0-1980 GCF_011077185.1 Oxyura jamaicensis
TGCAGGTCCCTCAGCTCAGAAACATGTTGGTGTCCCGGATGAAGCCTCTGGCCTCCCTGACCTTCTCGGGCCGCGTCATCATCTTTCCCGAGTGAGTCCATTTGTGGCTGTGCCCGCTGCTACTCTTCAGTAGCGCTTTTCTCCTCGCGCCCATGGGTGCCCAGCCAGTGAGGTGGATGTGGTGGGACAGACGGAGGAACTGAAGCAACGTCTGCTTCGCATCGAGGCCTGGGCTTCTTTGCTGGGCGAGCCCACTTCCCAGGACGGTCCTTGGGGACGGGGCCTTTATGGCAAGGCGAAAACGGGTGATTGTGGCCTGCCCTGGGTCACGCTGATGTCTTCTTTTGCCAGGTTTCAAATGGAGAGCGTGCAAAAACCAGCACCCCAGGACCACAGCAAGGCCCAGAGCAAGGAGAAGAAGAAAGGAGAAGGGGGCCTGATGCCTCATATGGAAGCTAAACCCCCAGTGTTGGGGGGCTAATGCCTCATTTTGGGGCTAAACCCCCAGTTTTGGGGGCCTGATGCCTCATTTTGGGGCTAAAACCTCCAATTTGGGGGCCTAATTCCTCATTCTGGGGCTAAAATCCCCAGCTTTGGGGGCCTAATGCCTCATTTTGGGACTAAAACCCCCAGTTTTGGGCACCTGATGCCTCGTTCTGGGCGCTCCGCCCCATATTTGTAGGGCCCAGAGGCTCCATTTTGGATCTTAGTATTTTTAGGAAAAAACCTCTCATTTTAGGCTCCAAAGCCTCATTGCTGTGGTGGAAAGCCGCATTATTGAGTCCAGAGCCTCCCTTTCAAGCTGCAAACCACAGTTTTGTGTCCAGATCCTCAATTTTAGGGCCCAAAGCCTCATTTGGGGGGTTGAAACCTCCATTCCTAGGCCCAAACACTCGTTTTTGGGCCTAAAGACTCACTTTTAGTGTTCAAAGCCCCATTTTCAGGCTCCAAAGCCTCAGTGCTGGTGCTGAAAGCCTTGTTTTGCAGCTCCCAGCTTCATCTTTAGGATCCAGTGCCTTATTTTTGGCTACAAAGCCCCATTTTGAGGGACTAAAGCCTACATTTCCAGTGCCAAAAGCCTCATTTTGGGGGTCCAAACCCTCTCTTTCGAGGCCAAAGCCTCCTTTTAGGAATGAAGCCTTCAATACAGGCCCCAAACCCTTATTTTAGGGCCCAACCCCTCAATTTCATAGGACCCAAAGCCTCGTTTTTGGGATACTGAGCCTCCTTCTAGAGTCCAAAGTCTCATTTTTGGGGTATAAATCCTCATTGTAGAGCCCAAAGCCTCATTTTTTGGGTATAACCCCTCATTACAGAGCCCAAAGTCTCATTTCTGGGGTATAAACCCTCATTACAGAGCCCAAAGCCTCATTTTTTGGGTATAAACCCTCATTACAGAGCCCAAAGACTCGTTTTTGGGATCTAAAGCCTTATTTGCATAGCCCACAGCCTCATTTGGAGAACCTAAATCGTCCTTTTATGCTCCAAATGGGTCAAGGACGGGAACGAGACCGTGGTTTTCCTGATGCCCACATTCCACCTGGCCAGGAACCTCATCGTCACCCACAACCTCACGGACGACAAGGAGTACCTGCCAGGTAAGACGGCGGGTTAATCCCTTGCTGCATGGACGATCCCCTCCCTGGATCTCAGGGGTCTTCATGCCTCTCATGTCATTTTCCAGGGCATAAGGAGCTGGAGCCCCTCAGAGTGGCTGAGGTGGCCGCCAGCATCTGCATGTCCCAGCAGAGAGTGGAGAAGTGCATCCAGGGCACCACGACCCTGATCTCTTGCTGCCTGGGGAAGGGGGAGAACATCGCCCTTGTCCTCAAAGACATCGGCGTGCTCCTCATTGAAGGCACAAGAGTCCAAATGAAATTTTATTATGAATTCCTGGAGATGCTCTCTGGGAAGGAGAACCTTGAGAAGGCCGTTTTCAAGGTGAGGGTTTGGTTTTCCCCACGGCCTGGGCAGCCTCAC
>NW_023311966.1:0-3005 GCF_011077185.1 Oxyura jamaicensis
ACGGTTCTTCTACTGGGTGGGTAATGCCTGTGTGCAGTTGGTGCGTTCTGCAGCGGGCACAGCCTGGAGCAGGGCTGTTGCTGGGCAGAAGACTGGGGGGGGAAGGGGAGGAGGAGGGGGGAGGAGGGAGTCATGCATGTGGTCTGGGGCCGAGAAGATTCCAGAAGGAGGAGGAGACAAGCTCGAAGGAGGACCCGCCCAGCAATGAATATGCATTAGTAGAGGGGATAAAAGCCCGGAGTGGGACCTGGGGGGTGTGCGTCTTGGTGGAGCAGAGGCTCCCGGCGCACCCAGCGCTGTTTGCTTGCCTTTATTCCTCTGATAACTTTAATTGGAATCCTATTAGAGGCTCAATCATTTATCACCATTGGGGGCTCGTCCGGGATGGTCTTGGTTCCTGAATTCTGACTGGATCTAGGAGGGGCGCCCCACCATTTGGTGGCTCCTGTTCGAGTCAGGTCGGGACTAACACCATCCTGAACCTGAATAAAGGCAAGCAAAGAATTTGATTTTTTTATGAGCTCCCTTGCCGGCTGCAGCATTGTATTTTGCCCGTAACTGTGCGCACGAAGATCTGAACAAAGACGATGGAGTTGTGAGTATTTGAAGTGTGTACCGTTCGGTTGGGTGGGACTCGGTTGCCTGTGTGTGTAAGAGTGTGACTGAGACGGAACCTAGTTCCGAAGCGAGTGTGGAGGTCTTCTAACCGCGGTTCCAATCTCCCGCGAGGGACTTGGCCGGTGAAGGACCGAAGCGATTCCTATAGGATTCGTGGGTGGGTGGTAGGTCCTAAACCCCCTGCAGGACACCCCTGCTGGGCAACCAAGGGCTGTAGGAATTGCCACAGTAAAATTCCTAGATGGGTCAGACAAAATGGAAGAGCCAGGACCAGAGAGAAGGGAGCAAATTACCAGATAGACCACCAGAAAGTCCATTAGGGATAATTAAAAATGGGAACGATAGGGGCCCCAAAAGAAGGAAAAACTAAACTAAAATCGGTGCAGTACTGCATGGTAGAATGGCCAAAGGAGCCTTTACAGCAACGTCTCCTGGCCTGTTTCTGGTTCCTTTGACGACTGGATTTGCCAGGCCTTAAATAAATACATCTTAATTGGAAAAAACATTTTAGTCAGGAGAGTGATTATGCAGGGTTACGGATTAGGACTTCACGTCCTTTTCCAGCCCCAATATTCACACTAAAAGCAGATGAAAAGTTTAAGGGAGAAGAAGAAAGGCAGCTGCTGCTGCCCTCATTGCATTTACTGATAATGAGACATTGGTTGGAAATAATTAATCCTGCAACAGCTCTTAGAGAGTACAGGGAGAAAAAGGGTATTCCTGCTAAACTGATGGTATGGGGAATGATGCCAAATGGCTTTCAATAGCTGATCCAGATGACAGAGGCATGTTGGATATATGTGGCTTCGATACAGGACCTTTGGATGTTATTCAGAACTTCATTTTGGATCTGATTCACTGCTCTATGCATCTGCTCTTCCCAATGGGTCCATTGCTGGCAGCAGACTCTTCACCTTGGGAACCCCCAGCCAAATAAACCTGATGAGAATATGGCACACTGTATACATATCAGAGGGTTACCCTTATGTGAAGGGAAAACGAGAAAAGCAGAGGAGATACCGCTTTTCTCTCTTCTCTTATTGCACACAATTTGAAATAGCAATAGGAAGTTTGCTAAACGTAGCTACAGGGTTACAAAACGTATAATTTAATTTCATTTAAAATAGATCATAAATCCTGAGATCTCTTTTTCTCCTGTTGCTGTGGAATGCTTGTTTGCAAGAGTGAATTGATTATTCCTAGGATGGGCAGGACAGAAAAGTGGTTCTAGCTTTTTAATAATGTTAGTTTAACAACTAACATTAGTTTAGAGGGATCTTTCTTTAGGGTTTTTTTCTGGCACATGTGAGACCATGTAGCTGTGATGCGGTATAAAAGTTACACAGTGAGAGGTTCTATACTGGCAAAGCTGAAAGTGGAAGAGCTCGTGCTTCTATTTGGATTATCTGGATTTTCAAGAATAAAGTAATGCATTCTAGAGAAGGGGGTAGTTTCTGTACAGTTTCAAAAGCACCGTTTTAGACTTAATATGCTTTGGTGAATGTTCAACAAACTTTTTAGTAGTGAAAGGTCTTGGAAATGGCTGGGAAGCCACATTCAGTACATGTTGTAACTTCAGGTAGCATCAGCCCACTTCCAGTGAGGAAGACCAGCAAGTGCACATGTCTTAGCCTACTCCTGAAAGCTGAGTAGCAACAACCAGAAACAAATAGCTATGTTTTCTAAAAAGGAATGTATTTGATGCCAAACTACCTCCAGTTTACAGTGACCAATTCTTAAAAACTCTCACGGAGTGTATAGTTGCCTTGTTCTCAAAATCTTAGGAAGAGATTGAAACTGGATTTTTATTTTTAATTTATTTTTTAGTCTGATAGTGTGAGTAAATATGGAGAAAGCTAGTGAATATCTTACCACTTTGGAACAGGATCAATAGCAATTCATGTGTACATGTATTTAAATCTGTGTGTGTATTTACGTGTGTGTATAGGGGGGAAGTTAAAAGATCTCTTTCGCAGATCAGTCCTAAAATACGAAGGTTTTTTAAGTGAGGCTTTCGCAACTTCCCCAGATGTGTATGTCAGCCTCCTTTACGCTAATTTTGGCTGTTTTAAACAGTGAATTTGGTGTTAATTTGAAAATAATTACTGTTTATAAAGATCACCTGACTGTGGTAAATAACATGTAAGACCGTATTTTTCTGCTAAAGGACAACAACGTCCCAGTTCAAACTTGGAATTAAATCAATTTAAGAGTTATGGGGGGACTTCATGGGTGGTGGTTGGCTCACTAGGGAAGGGATAATTGTATGGGGAATATGTGGAGGATTGTTAACAATGTTTAATTAAACATGTTTAATGCCCTGTTTTACCAGATGAATGCACTTGGTTATACAAGGAGTGAAATATCTGTGGTACCTGTTGACCCAG
>NW_023311967.1:0-1106 GCF_011077185.1 Oxyura jamaicensis
ACCAGCTACTAGGAGGGAAAATAACTGTCCTAACTGAAACCAGGACATATATCCACCCCTTATTCCATACCATTTATGTCATGCTCAGGTTACACTTTTTCCAATACATTCTAGTTAATCACTATTTTCATCTATGGTAATGATGACACACAGTGTTAATAATAATTAACATAATACAACTCAACTCATGGGCTATTCTCACCCAGTATTAAATCCCCTTGAGGTACACACCGGACCTCCCCATTCTTTTGCATTACCCACCAAGTGCATCCAGGTCCTTGAGCAAAAGCAATACCACGAATGGGTTTGCCTTTTCCTGAGGCAGGAGTAGCCCAGACTGTTTTACCTAGCATATTTCTTACATGCACTACAGGAACTTTATCCCCTTCTACTGTACGTAGCAGGTTTGATTGGGCAGGTCCAGCTCAGTTGGCAGATCCCCTAGTATTGACTAACCAGGTGGCCTTTGCCAAATGTGCATCCCAATTTCTGAATGTCCCAGCACCCATTGCTTTCAGTGTAGCCTTTACCAGTCCATTGTATCGCTCAACTTTACCAGAGGCTGGTGCGTGATAGGGGATGTGATATACCCACTCAATACCATGTTCTTTGGCCCAAGTATCTGTAAGGTTGTTTCGGAAATGAGTCCCATTGTCTGACTCGATTCTTTCTGGGGTGCCATGTCGCCATAGCACTTGCTTTTCAAGGCCCAGGATAGTGTTTTGGGCAGTGGCATGGGGCACAGGATATGTTTCCAAAGTACAGAGTCGATGACAGTGCTGCGTACAAATACCAAGTTAGAGTCATGGCCAGATATTTCATCATATCGTAAGCTATTGTTACACAGCACAGTACCATAACGATCTTAAACCAGGGCCCGGAAAGGATAAACAGCACGACAGGGATCACATACAGCAAGTAACGTGCTATAAAACTCAGTTTGGAATACAGGCACAGCAGACTTGATATTAAAGCAATCAACATTCTGATTAGATCTGTCGTTATCTCAACCCTTCGTGCCCCACGTTGGGCGCAAAAGAGCTGTTGTGGTTTAACCCGGCTGGCAGCTAAACACCACACAGCCGTTCGCTCACCCTCCCCCCTCC
>NW_023311968.1:0-1107 GCF_011077185.1 Oxyura jamaicensis
ACCAGCTACTAGGAGGGAAAATAACTGTCCTAACTGAAACCAGGACATATATCCACCCCTTATTCCATACCATTTATGTCATGCTCAGGTTACACTTTTTCCAATACATTCTAGTTAATCACTATTTTCATCTATGGTAATGATGACACACAGTGTTAATAATAATTAACATAATACAACTCAACTCATGGGCTATTCTCACCCAGTATTAAATCCCCTTGAGGTACACACCGGACCTCCCCATTCTTTTGCATTACCCACCAAGTGCATCCAGGTCCTTGAGCAAAAGCAATACCACGAATGGGTTTGCCTTTTCCTGAGGCAGGAGTAGCCCAGACTGTTTTACCTAGCATATTTCTTACATGCACTACAGGAACTTTATCCCCTTCTACTGTACGTAGCAGGTTTGATTGGGCAGGTCCAGCTCGGTTGGCAGATCCCCTAGTATTGACTAACCAGGTGGCCTTTGCCAAATGTGCATCCCAATTTCTGAATGTCCCAGCACCCATTGCTTTCAGTGTAGCCTTTACCAGTCCATTGTATCGCTCAACTTTACCAGAGGCTGGTGCGTGATAGGGGATGTGATATACCCACTCAATACCATGTTCTTTGGCCCAAGTATCTGTAAGGTTGTTTCGGAAATGAGTCCCATTGTCTGACTCGATTCTTTCTGGGGTGCCATGTCGCCATAGCACTTGCTTTTCAAGGCCCAGGATAGTGTTTTGGGCAGTGGCATGGGGCACAGGATATGTTTCCAAAGTACAGAGTCGATGACAGTGCTGCGTACAAATACCAAGTTAGAGTCATGGCCAGATATTTCATCATATCGTAAGCTATTGTTACACAGCACAGTACCATAACGATCTTAAACCAGGGCCCGGAAAGGATAAACAGCACGACAGGGATCACATACAGCAAGTAACGTGCTATAAAACTCAGTTTGGAATACAGGCACAGCAGACTTGATATTAAAGCAATCAACATTCTGATTAGATCTGTCGTTATCTCAACCCTTCGTGCCCCACGTTGGGCGCCAAAAGAGCTGTTGTGGTTTAACCCGGCTGGCAGCTAAACACCACACAGCCGTTCGCTCACCCTCCCCCCTCC
>NW_023311969.1:0-3215 GCF_011077185.1 Oxyura jamaicensis
TTACAGGCAAGCCTGCAAGACATCCAGGCTGGTGGTTCTGCCCAAGTTAGTGGTGGGTGCGGTGGCTACGCCGCGCGTAGGGAGCTGTGCGGGCACTCCTGCGATGTTGTTGCCGGGCTCTGATGGTGGACACCAGGGACATCCCAGGGTAGTTCCATCCATATTCTCCCACTGGTGGATCCACTTCCATGGGTTCTTCTGCATCTTGTGGAGGATCCACCTCCATGGGTTCTTGCTCATCTTGTGGTGGATCCACGTCCATGGGCTCCTCCCTGTTGGATGGCAGATGGACGTGCCGGTGTCCCTGGTTGTTGGCAGGACGATTGGCCAGCCATGGTCCCACACCATTCTTTGTCCAAACCACATGCTGGGGCCTCGCGTTGGTCGCTGCTGGCTTCAGAGCTGCGCTCTGCGTTCCACTGCTCGCATGGACGCTGGCCATCGCCGTCTTGCCAGAATAGCCACTTGTCGTCCCAGACGGCTTTGTTTGATACCAGGGCCTCGCACTGCTGTGTGATGGCTTCACAGCCGCGCTCTGCGTTCCGCTGGTAACAGAGACGCTGGCCATCGCCATCTTCCCAGAACAGCCAGTCGGCGCCCCAGTCTGCTTAGTTTGATCCTGGGGCCTCGCAACGCTGCCTGATGGCTTCACAGCTGCGCTCTGCATTCCGCTGGTCCCACAGATGCTGGCCATCGCCGTCATCCCAGAACAGCCATTGGGGGCCCCAGTCTGCTTGGTCTGATCCTGGGGCCTCGCACCGCTGCCTGATGGCTTCACAGCCGCGCTCTGCGTTCCGCCAGTCACACGGACACTGGCCATCGCCATCTTCCCAGAACAGCCATTCGGGGTCCCGGTCTCCTTTGTTTGATCCTGGGGCCTCGCACTGCTGCCTGATGGTTTCACAGCCGCACTCTGCGTTCTGCTGGTCCCACCGATGCTGGCCATCGCCGTCTTCCCAGAACAGCCATCCGTCGTCCCGGTCTCCTTCGTTTGGTGCTGGGGCCTCGCACTGCTCCCTGAGGGCTTCACAGCCGCGCTCTGCATTCCAAGGTCGACATGAATGCTGGCCATCGCTTTTGTGAGGGATCTCATCTTCCTCCTCCCTTTCCGATTTCTCTTGCGATGACGCACCCTCCTCCTCCTCCTTGGGCCTGAGCACAACACCAGCCTGCTCATTGCCGCACTCAATGATCGGCAGTCACCCATCTTCCCGCTCCGGCTCCTCTTGCTTCCAAGCATCCTTGGCGTTTGAAAGCCTCGAAGCCTCGCAGCAAGTGGTGGGCTGGCTGCGAGGCTGCTGTATTTATAGGGCCCAGAAGGCAAGGCGGGGTGGTGGTGGCTGCTGTGACATAAGCAGGCCGCTGTGACGACCATTGTGACGGTGGCCCACACCTGCAGCCAAACATGGCCGTGTTGCCATGGGATGCAGCTTCACCGTGAGGGCCTCCCATCTCCGGGTCCCAAGGACCTCGGTGGCCCTCCAACAGATTCCCTCTGTTGCACTGGCCCAGAGGAGGGGAAAGTTGCAAGAGAAGCTGGAAGGCAAAGAATTGTGCCCTGCTGAGAGACACGTTGGTAGTACGCAAATCAGGAGCTCCAAAAGCAGGCACTTGTTTGGAAGGCGTCGTGGTGGAACCGGGCAGGCAGCTAAACCCCACAGAGCCGTTCGCTCACTGCACTGCCCTCCACCCCCCGCAGCGGGATAGGGGAGAGAATTGGGGAAACATGAAGATAAAAACTCAAGGGTTGAGATAAAGACAGTTTGATAGGACAGAAAGGGAAGGGAGAATAATAAAATTCATAATTAAAAAATAAAAATATAAAAGAAAATACAAAGCAAGTGATGCCCAATCCAATGTTCACCTCCTGCTGAGCGACGCCCAGCCAGACCCCAAGCAGCAGCCCCACCTCCCTGGCCAACTCCCCCCATATTGATTGCTCAGACAGATGCCGTATGGCCTGGAATATCCCTTTGGCCAGTCTGGGTCACCTGTCCGGGCTCTGTCCCCTCCCAGCTCCTGCTGCACCCCCAGCCTCCTCGCTGGCAGGGGCAGAACAAGAGGATGAAAAGCCCTCGGCTCTGGGTATGCGCTGCTCTGCCACAACTAAGGCATTGGGCTGTGATCAGCATTATTCTTATCCAAAACACAGCTCCACACTAGCCACTCTGAAGAAAATTACCTATATCCCAGCCGAAACCAGGAGAAGATGCCACTTCTTTATGAGGGCTGGAGGATGGCACAGCAGGACTCCCACAACCAGAAGGGGATACCAGCCCGCACAGTCCCCATGTGCCAAACAGGAGAGGAGAGCATTTTTACCAGGTGGCGGTGGTGGTTTCAATGTGTTATTGCTTCTTGACCAGTCATGGGAAGAGCTCCTCATGAAGCATCTCAAAGGGACCTCAACGCTGAACCTCAGCACTCCCTCCCTGCCAGACCTGAAGCCTTTTGCTTCTCCAGAGGAACTGCTGCCCCTCTCGCTTCTTTGCTCAGTCTGCTGCTCTGCTTTGGGCACTGCCACGGAGCCTCTGGCTGCATCTTCAAGCACCCTCTCTTTAGCCTTCTCATCCCCAGACTGAGACACCTCCCAGCACCTGCTGGTTATTTAGATGTTCTTATTGAGATGGCTCGATTCTTGGGCACGTGAGCATCTACGTGGCATACTGTTACAAAAAGGTTCTCCACCCCAGCAGCAATGTCTTGCTACAATGCAGCAGCCCAGATGGGTTTGCCTCTGCACTGCCAGTTGTTCTGCTTCCATTGCTGCCACCACCCCCCACAGGGCATTTGCTACCATCCAGGAGTCACTATAGAGATAGAGAACTGGCCTCTTTTCTCTTTCAGCAATATCTAAAGCCAGCTGGATGCCTTTCACTTTGCAAATTGCCTCAATTCACCTCCTCCTTCATCAGTTTCTGCAACTTGTTGTATAGGACTCCATACAGCAGCCTTCCACCTGGGATGCGTTCCCACAATACTGGCTGCCTTTGACTCCAGGTGATAGGGAAAGTTCTAGTGCTAGGCAGCACTCAGCAGTGGCACGAGTTCCCTCAGGCCATGGTAGTCCACCGTTAGTCTCCACTTGCCATTAGGCTTTCGCACTGGCTGTGTGGGACTATTAAAGGGTGAGTGAGTCTTGCTCATCACTCCTTGCATCTCCAGTCCATCAATCAGCTTAGAGGTGGGAATCAGGGAGTCTCGGTGGATGCGAT
>NW_023311970.1:0-1070 GCF_011077185.1 Oxyura jamaicensis
ATCAATCAGCTTAGAGGTGGGAATCAGGGAGTCTCGGTGGATGCGATATTGCCGCCGGTGCACTGTGTGGTAGCAACTGGAACCTGCTGTTCTTTGACCCTCGGCAACCCCACAACAGAAGGGTCCTCCAAGCGGCTGGGCAAGGTAGGCGGCTTGTTAATCTTCTCCATACTTAAGGCAGCTATGCCAAAAGCCCACCGGGACCCTTGGGGGTCCTTGAAGTACCCTCTCCTGAGGTAGTCTATGCCAAGGATGTAGGGAGCCTCCAGGCCAGTCACAATGGGATGCTTTTGCCACTCATTGCCCGTTAGACTCACTTCACCCTCCAATACCGTTAGCTGTTGGGATCCCCCTGTATATCCCCCTGTTGGGATCCACTCCAGAAATACAGGTGGGTTCTGCCCCTTCATAACTTGATGGTATAGGGTTCAACGTACACTGGTGTCCCCTAGAGGATGGCGCAGCAGGACTCCCACAGTCAGAAGGGGAGACGAGCATGCACGCAGTCCCCAAACTGCCAAATAGCAGAGGAGAGCATTTTTACCAGGTGGTGGTGGTGGTGTGTTTTTTTTGTTTCCTTGTTTATTGCCTGGTCTTGGGAAGAGCTCCTCATGAAGCACCTCAAAGGAACCCCAGCACTGAATTCCAGGACTCCTTCCTGGCAGACCTGAAGCCTTTTGCTTCTCCAGGGGAACTGCTGCCCCTCTCACGTCTTTGCTCAGTCTGCTGCTATGCTTTGGGCACTGCCACGGAGCCTCTGGCTGCATCTTCAAGCACCCTCTCTTTAGCCTTCTCATCCCCAGACTGAGACACCTCCCAGCATCCCCCCTCCCCAAGCCCATGGTGGTCCTCGCAGGGACTCCTCCTGTGACACCAGTACAGCAGCCAGGTCCCCTCCTCCCCTCTCCCTGAGGGCTTCCATGAAGAAGAGATGCCACTTCTTCAAGTGGCAGGGGGGATGGGAAAGAAGAGCTCACACAAGCCTCAACAACTATCAAAACAACTATTTATTTACATAATGTCTTACAGGCAAGCCTGCAAGACATCCAGGCTGGTGGTTCTGCCCAAGT
>NW_023311971.1:0-8033 GCF_011077185.1 Oxyura jamaicensis
CCTTCTAAACAATGTAACTCTGCAAAAACAACATTTCTATTCCCACAATTCCCCCCCCCTTTTTTTTTATAAACTGTTGATTTTTGAAAAAAAAAAAATGTTATTATTATTATTATTTTATTTTATTTTATTTTATTTTATTTATTTAAGGTGTAATTTGGTAAATATCTTCCTCTTCTTCACTTTCTTTGCTCTCCATTTCCTCTAATATCATCATTTTATCTGAGTAGGGTGGTGGATTCATGGTCATTTGTTTCAGTAATGCGGTTTCAGTTAACTGCTGGACAAGTCCCCTTACACAGGGGATAATGCAACAGCCAATAGCTGTCAAAACTCCTGCTACTACAATCAAGGATGTAAATATGGACATTACCATCCCTTTCCATTTACCAAACCAAGATTCCAACCATCCTGTGATGGAAGTGTCTGCTCCCGAATTTTCTGCTAATTCATTGGCAAGGGTGGTAAGCCCTTGCAATGCTCTTGTTACTGTGCCATCCAGGGCTGTATTGTTAGGGATGAAAGTACAACAACGGTTGCCCAGCATCACGCATACACCACCCTTCTCTGCGAGCATCATATCTAATGCTATCCTGTTTTCCCAAGCCATTTTGCTGGTGGCATCTAGTTGTTCAGCGATTCCTCTTATTGCATCCCTGGTATAATTGATGAATCTCTGCTGATTATAATAGATATAATTAATCCAATCCACATTTTTATTGATTGTTACCCACTAGAACAGTGACTCAAACCCTGCAGCAATTTGATTCCTAGCTTTATGTTCATCCGGAACTCCTCTAGGTACCCCAATAGAATCTATGTATACTCTATCATCAAATGATATTCCTAAGCCTCTTTTACTTCTTCTGGGCATTTGTGATGTTTCTCTTTCAAATGCCAGGGTGAAGGGTATAGCTAATTGAACAAGTGCACAAGTGCCTCCCCAATTAGATGGTAGGGTGGACCGTAAGATCTTCCCTCCACAGTACCACCAGAGATCTGCCCTGGGGATCTCAAGTCTTGGGTAATTTCCCGTCAAGTCCTTGGTAGCATTCAAGGTCTTCGTGCACAAGGCAAATTCTCCCAGATGCCGGGTAGCACTCACACCCTGCCGTGAGAGGCAGGCTGTATGGTTACCTATGGCTGTGGAGAATACAGGGGGAGCTCTGATATTGCTATTATGCAAGGAAGGGAATAGCAAAGAGAGAGACTTACAGGCTTCATTTCCCCAGGCAGTCTTTTCTTGGTACAATGCAATCATACATCGCATCCCTTGGGAGTCTTCGGTCCACCCCAATGGGAAGGGCACTATCTGGGCAATCGGTCGTCCTGAGGCACAAGCATAGCAATTGCTATGGTTGAGACTCTGGACAGTATATCTGACCCATTCTATCCAGGCATTCACATCTCCATACCCTGTTTCAATCTCAAATGTTTGTCTAAGATCTTTTATTTCTTTAACTGTGACAACTGCCTTATTTCGAAGAGATTCTCCTGTTTTCTCTCCTGCTTTCTCCTTGAGTTTCTCCTTGAGTTTCTCCCTTTCTGTGATGGCAAGAGAGAGTCGTTCCCTTACAGCTATTCTCAGTCTAGCTGTTGGGTCTCGTCCAGTTACATCTGCTCCAAGACCATAAGTACGGTTTGTAAGGTAGTCAGCCCGATTAACTGTTATAGTAGATGCTGACAGTTGGGCTGAACCACTCCTTTAAATATGTTAATTTGTTCCTTTAATCTCATAAAGTAGATAGATGTGGGTGTATATGACCATCCTTTATGATTGGTCGTCCACCACACATCAGCCCAATCTGAACAAGGGGGTCCTTTAAACATGTTGCCTGTCTTAGGTTCAGGGCAGAGATATTTGTGTTCTTTGCTCAATCGTCACTGAGCATTTAAATCTCCACAAGTTAACACCTCACAAGCATCAAATGTAATAGATTGTGGTTCATAACTCTCTGTCACATTCACCCATAATTTGACAGGATACCCTGTCTTTGCTATCATCTGGTCAAATCTTTTCCAAGTTTCCACTTGACCAAGGCCTCCTCTGAGGCTTATAGTTACCAGAAACAAAATTAATAATTGATTTTTCCCTATCATCGTTCTTAAATCTTAGGCTTCCAAATAATTATTAATACACAACAAAACAAACAAACAAACAAACAAATAGGATGTACTATAATAAACTCCTCTTGGGAGCAATTCAATTTGTTATAGGTCTGTCCTTTTTAGTTACCTGTGAAAATAAAGGGTTAGTTTACAACTATAAGCTTTTATCCTGCTCAGAGTCTATTATGGGATTTTTCTTTTTGATTTTAACTTTCAACAAGTCTTCTGTAGGAACAACTTCCCAAGCGCTAGGGTCGGTAGATGCTTTCACTCGAGTATAATGAGTCCAACCTTTTTCCGCAGTTCTTACGGCTGTTTCAGTGGTTAGCAGTACTTGGAATGGTCCTTCCCATTCAGGCCGAAGTTTTGATTCTCTCCAGATGTGTATCAGGACCCAATCTCCTGTATGGAATGAATGTACTGGGAATTCCAAAGGTGGAGTTTGAGCCAACAGTCCACGAACCCTGAGAGATGCTAAGGAAGAAGATAATCCAAGTATATAATTTTTGAGAAAAATATCTTTAGTTTCAAAAATAGGTATCTCACCGTTTCTACCCAGGTACAGCAGTCCAAACAACATCTCATATGGTGACACTCCTACATCTTTTCTAGAAGCAGTTCGAATTCTGAGAAGTGCTAAAGGTAAACACTTTGTCCAGGGAAGCTTAGTCTCTAGAACAAGCTTTGACAGATGTTTCTTTAATGTTTGATTCATTCGCTCCACTTTTCCTGATGAGGAAGGATGCCATGGAGTATGAAATTCCCATTTTATTCCCAAGGCTCCCATTAATCCTTGTAAAATAGATGAAGTGAAATGACTTCCTTGATCTGAATCTATATTTTCAACAATCCCATATCTAGGAATTATTTGTTCCAGGATTACCTTTATCACCACACTAGCTGTTGCTGATGCTGAAGGAAAAGCTTCTACCCATCCTGACAAATGGTCAATGAACATCAGCAAGTACTTAAATCTGCCCACTTCAGGTAATTCAGTAAAATCTATTTGGATGCTCTGAAAAGGTCGAAGCCCTGGGTCCCGTCCGCCCAGGGGTTGTTTCCGTAGAGCCTTCCTATTCACTCGTTGGCATGTTATGCAACTATTACACACTTGTTTAGCTACAGTATACATGCCTATACATATGTATTTCCTTAATACAGCGTCACACATTGCCTGGACTCCCCAGTGACTTCCTTGGTGTAGAACAGCTAAAATTTCTCTCATTATCTGTTTGTTTACCATTTCTCTCCCATCAGGGAGAGTCCACCGCCCTTCGGACTCTTTTGCTCCTAATTCCCTAAAGGCTTCTATTTCCTTTTTGCTGAATATCTGCTTTTCAGGTGGAGGTTTTATTTCAGGTACAAGAAGCAGCTTTGCTTCTACTTCCAATTGCAAAGCTGCTTCTTTAGCCTTTTCATCTGCAATCCTATTTCCCCATTCAACTAGGGAGTTTCCTTTTTGATGTCCTTTCACATGCACCACAGCAACCTCCTCTGGTAGTAACAGACTTTCCAGAATCTGTCTAATTAATTCTTCATGGACTAATTCCTTTCCCTTGCTGTTTACTAAGCCCCTTTCTTCCCATATTTTTCCAAATGTATGTACCACCCCATATGCATATCGTGAGTCAGTATATATAGTTCCCTGTTTCCCTCTTAATAATTTTAATGCTTGATTTAATGCATATAATTCACAGGTTTGAGCTGACCAATTGCTAGGCAGTTTTCCCATTTCTTCGACATTCCCATCTGTTCCTTCAATGATGGCATAACCATTACATCTCTTTCCTTGTACCACCTTAGAAGATCCATCTATAAACAATATTTCCCCTTCCTCTAAGGGCACCTCTTGTAAATCTAATCTTACCTTTGTCTGGTAATTTATTAAATCTAAGCAGTTATGTTCTATATTTATTGGATCCTCAATTCCCTTTGACAAGAAGGAGGCAGGATTCAAAACAGATTCTGTAGTTATAGTTAAATCATCCTTTTCAATTAGTATAGCTTCATATTTTAGTATTCTGGAGTCTGTCAGCCACCTTCCTGCTTTCTGAGTGAGAATAGCCTTCACTTGGTGAGGGGTAACAACAATCAATTGTCCTCCAAAGGTTAATTTCCTGCTCTCTTCCACTAATAAGGCAGTTGCTGCTACTGCCTGAACGCATTCTGGCCATCCCTGGGATACAGGGTCTAACAATTTAGACAAATACGCTACAGGTTTCTTTTTATCTCCCCATTCTTGGGTTAACACCCCCAAAGCAGCACCCTCACTTACAGTTATAAAAAGATAAAATTATTTCTTTAGGGCAGGAAGAGCTAAGACTGGTGCTGTAATAAGGTCTTTTTTTTAATTTTTCCATTACTTCTTCTTCCTCTTTAGTCCAGTTCAGTATATTAGGTTCTTCCTCCAATAATTTGAGATATAATTTCTTTGTTTTCTGTGCATATGCTTCTATCCACAGTCTGCAATATCCAATTAAACCCCAAAATTTTCTCAACTCTTTCTTTGTTTTGGGGAGAGGAAGTCACACAATTCCCTGAATCCTCTCAGGGTTTATTCTCCGTCTGCCCTCAGAGACTAAATGTCCCAAATACTTAACTTCTTTTTCTACATACTGTAATTTATCTTTAGATACCCTTAGCCCGTGTTCTCCTAAAAAATTCAGAAGTTTATTGGTGGCTTCTTTTACCTTTGATCTTTCTTCCCTAGATACCAATAAATCATCTACATACTGTAACAACGTCACCCCTTCTGGAATATGAAATGTTTCTAAAATCTTTTCCAATTCTTGCCCAAATAAATTGGGAGATTCAGTAAATCCCTGAGGCAGAACAGTCCATCTATATTGCTGTTTGCGACCTGTCTCAGGGTCTTCCCATTCAAATGCAAAAATATCTCGACTTCCAGGATCTAATGGGCATGCCCAAAAGGCATCCTTTAAATCTATAACACTGAACCATTTGTGCTCATGAGGGATTTTACTCATCAGGGTATAAGGGTTAGGAACCACAGGGTGGCGCTTCTGTGTTATCTCGTTAACTTTTCTTAGGTCTTGTACTAATCGGTATGAACCATTTGGCTTTCGTACTGGTAAAATTGGAGTGTTATATGGTGACATACAAGGCTCCAAAAGACCATCTTTAACTAAAGTTTGCACTATAGGTTTCAGGCCCATTTTTCCTTCATAAGAGATAGGATACTGTCGCTGTCTGACTATTCCGCTCCCTTCTTGAACAGTTATCTTTAAGGGAGTTATGTTAAGCCCTCCTCGATTTCCTTCCCTTACCCATACCATGGGATTTATTTCTTTTTCATCATTTTCTGTTAACAATTTCATTGCGATTGTTATTCCTTTTTCACAGGTCTTCAATTGTAATCCCAATTTGACTATTAAATCTCTCCCTAATAAATTAGTCCCTGCTTCAGGTACATATAACAGTTGCCCAGTGACGGTTTTAGTTTCCCAAGATAATTCAGTGGTTTCAAAAAGTGGCACTACCATACCAAGTCCTTCTACCCCTGTTACTCGTAGAGTATTATTAGTTAAATTGAGTCCCGAAATTTTATAAGCTAAAGAGGATCTGGCTGCTCCTGTATCTACTAAAAATACAACCTTTTCTTTATTAGGTCCCACTTCTAAATTTATCAAGGGCTCTGGGTGGGACCACTGTTCAAAGAGCCCCTGACCCCCCTATTCAGAGTTTATGATGGTAAACAATCTTTCTTCCCTTTTCCATTCAGGACATTCTCGTTTAAGATGTCCTGTTTTCCCACATTTACAACATCTTCCCTGCAGCTGCCGTGACTGAGGAGGCAGTGGCCGCTTTGATCTCACATTCCTGTTTCCTTTTTCTTCCTGATTCCATCCCAAACCTTGTTTTTCTCGAAACCCGTTTTCCCATCGGTTCCTCATTCTCTGCCCCACCACTTGATTCACTGTGGAAATCATCATTTTCGTCTTTTGTTTCTGCTTTTCATCTTCCCTTCTGACATACACTTTCTGCGCTTCCCTCAAAAGTCTTTCTAATGGCTGTTCATTCCATCCCTCCAATTTCTGAAGTTTCCTTTGTATGTCCGGCCATGCTTTCATTACAAAATTAATCTTCAAAAGACCCTGCGCTACAGGGTCATCAGGATTCATTCCTGAATACCTTCGCATCCTATCCCTGAGCCTTTCCAAGAAATCACTTGGGGTTTCATCTTTATTCTGCTGAACCTCAAATGCTTTAATAAAATTCTGAGACTTAGGTACTGCTTCTCTAATTCCTCTAATTACCAGATCTCTCAAGTCTCTCATATTAGTCCTATCCTGTATATTATTGTTGTCCCAATTGGGGTCCACATTTGGAAACTTTTGTTCTGCTGGTATCACTCCATCTCCTGGAGGATGATCCTTTTCCCATTCCCGCATTGCTGCCCTTCTGATCATTCCTCATTCTTCCCCCTGAGAATAGCAGATTCAGAATTGCCATCATTTCTCCCCAGCAATATAGATTGGGTCCCAAAAACTGATCTAACTGTTCTGCTAATCCAATGGGATCCTCAATCAGAGATTTCATTTCCTTTTTAAAATTTCACACTTCTCCGCTAGAAAGGGGGGCATTTACATATCCTATTTGTCTAGGTCCCAGCGGCACTTCACGGAGAGGATACATAGCAGCTTCATTAGTATTAGTAGTATTAGTACCAGGGAGTGGAAAATTCTCAAGGTCTTTTTTGCATTGTTCCAATTCTTTTACAAGTCTGGGGTACCCCCTGTTCCCAGAGTTAATGTCATTTACAGTTCCTGTTTCTTCTCTTAGAGAAGGTGTTACAGTGACTGCTGCTGTTGCTGCAGCCTGGGGGTTATAAGGAGGAGGTAAGTTATCCAAAAGGTCCCATTTATCACTTGTCCCTTCCCCTTTCTTTTCCTCTTTATTCTGATTTTTGCTTAAAATCAAATTAGATCCTTGTATCCAACAAGCTGCATACTCCGATTCTTCTTCCGAAAATGGAAATTTGTTATTAACATACAAGTTTAAGGCCTGACATACCCAATCTTTGTCAGACCCGTATTTTGGCCAAAATACTGCAATTCCTTTAATTGGTTCTTTTGTCCAGACTGATACACAATATTTAACCATCTTCTTCCTATCTTTCTCTTTAGTTTTGGGGTTATTTTTCCAATTTCTCAGCATCCTTCCTAAAGGACAGTCGGTAGGCACTCCCCCAGGGATATCTCCCTGTCCCCTGGAACTCATATTTCCCATCTTTCCTAACCCTCGCCAGTATGTGCTACAGAAATTTCCCTTCTGCAGTGTACCACACACCAACGTACTGAAAAATGGGGGTGTACCGCCAAGCACTTCCCCGTGCAAGCGTTACCGCACACCTGAGTTTACCAGATTCCCTGGTGTACTTCCAAGCACTTCCCCGTGCAAGGATTACCATACACCAGATTCCCCTGGTGTAGTGCCAGCACTTCCCCGTGCAAGGGCTTACCACATACACCGGATCACCCGACCCCCAAGGCAATACTTAATATTTCTTACCTTGGTCTGTGCACAGAGTTGCCGGATCGATTCTTAAAAACCTGGAGTGCCTACCTTCTTCCTTTCCCCACTACTTCACGGATCCTGCCTTTTTAACCAGTCTCGGGCCCTCTGTCAGCTTTCCGCAGAACCGCCACCGTCGATGCACAGGACCGCTGAAATCAGTGGGGCATGCCTTCCTGCTGCTGCGGCGGTGAGGCTCCCCAGTAGGTGACTGGATCCCGGACGAGCCCCCCAAATTGTGAGAAACACTCCGTAGCCAATAACTTAGGCTCAGGCGAGGATCTCAGTGAAGTAGTAATTTATTTGCGATTGCAATGGCGGGCGCGCCACAAGCAGGAGAGGGTGCATCTACAAGTTCCAAAACACAGTTTATATACTTTTTTGATGAC
>NW_023311972.1:0-3616 GCF_011077185.1 Oxyura jamaicensis
TTTGAGATGAGAATGATTTAATTAAAGGAAAGGGGAATGGGGAGAAAGAGAAACAAAAGAAACAACAAGGCCGTGCGGAAGCACAGAGAGAAAGAAAAAAAAGTTATTCTCTACTTCCCATCAACGAGCGATGTTCGGCCACGTCCCGGGAAGCAGGGCCTCAAAACACGTACCGGTTGTTCAGGAGAGACCCTCCCCCACGAGAGCCCCCCTTTTATTGCTGAGTGTGACATCAGGTGTTATGGAATATCCCTTTGGTTGGTTTAGGTCAGCTGCCCTGGTGATGTCCCCTCCCCATCAATTGCCCACCCCCAGCCTGCTGGCTCCTGGGGGCCTGGAAGGAGTTCTGATGTTGTGCCAGCACTATGCAGCAATAGACACAGCACTGGAGTGATACCAGTGCTGTTCCAGCTATGAGTGCAGAACACAGCACTGTGTGGGCTGCTGCAGGGAAAGGTGACTCCATCCCAGACAGACCCAACACAACCTCCACCCCTTATTCCATAACATTTGTGTCACACTCAGGTCCCCATAGTTTAGTATATAGATATTTCATCACCATTATTCTCTATCTATTAAAGTGTTTATACATCTGTACTTTTCATTCCACAGGCTTTTCCCAAAAATGTTCATAAAAGCTGTTGATGGTTTCAGCTTCATCTGTCAAAATGGTCACTCAGGGCAGGCGAAGTTGATTTTCTTGACACCAGCACCAGCTTAGCTCATGTCACTGTTGCATTTGCCCGGTTCCTTGTGAAGTTGACCTGTCATTGGTTCTGCAATGTCCTCCTGCAACACATAACTTGGATTACAGATTAATTTTCTCTCAAGGTTAAATCTCCTTGAGGCACACATCTGATATCCCCATCCTTCTGCATTACCCACCAGGTATACCCTGGTCCTTGGGCAAAGACAATCCCACAAGTGGGTTTGCCTTTTCCCATGGCAGGAGTAACCCACACCGCCTTCCCCATCCACTTTCCTACATGCACTACGGGGACTTTAGCTTCTCCCACAGTGTGTAGGGGTTTTGTTTCAGCAGGACCAGGACGGCTTTCAGACCCCCTGTTGTTAACTAGCCAAGTGGCCTCTGGTAGATTCATGTCCCAATGTTTCCACGTCCCAGCACCCAATGCTCGTAACATAGTTTTTAACAATCCATTGTATCTCTCAACCTTCCCAGAAGCTTGTGGGTGATAAGGGATGTGATACACCCACTCAATGCCATGTCTCTTGGCCCAGGAGGTGACCAAATTGTTTCGAAAGTGACTCCCATTGTCGGATTCAATTCTTTCTGGTGTACCATGTCACCACAGCACTTGTCTTTCCAGGCCCAAGATAGTGTTTCGGGCGGTGGCATGGTTTACTGGGTATGTTTCGAGCCACCCAGTTGTTGCTTCTACCATGGTTAGTATGTAACATTTGCCTTGGCGGGTTTGTGGGAGTGGTCCGATGTAGTCAATCTGCCAGGCTTCACCATATCGAAATCCAAGCCATCTCCCCCTGTTCCAGGGAGACTTTATCCTCATGGCTCGTTTGATTGCAGCACATGTCTCACACTCATGGGTAACCTGCGTGATGGCCTCCATGGTCAGGTCCACCCCTTGATCACGAGCCCATCTGTATGTGGCATCCCTCCCTAGATGCCCTGATGTTTCATGGGCCCATCGAGCTACAAACAGCTCACCCTTACGTCCCCAGTCCAGGTCCACCTGAGCTACTTCAATTTTTGAAGCTCGATCCACTTCTTTGTTGTTCTGATGTTCTTTGGTGGCACGATTCTTAGGCATGTGGGCATCTACATGACGTACCTTTACATCCAGGTTTTCTACCCGGGCAGCAATATCTTGCCACAGAGTAGCAGCCCAGATAGGTTTACCTCTGCGCTGCCAGTTGTTCTGTTTCCATTGCTGTAACCACCCCCAAAGAGCATTTGCCACCATCCATGAGTCAGTGTAAAGATACAGTACTGGCCATTTTTCTCTTTCAGCAATTTCTAGGGCCAGTTGTATGGCTTTCACTTCTGCATATTGACTCGACTCACCTTCCCCTTCCATGGCCTCCACAACTTGTCGGGTGGGACTCCACACAGCAGCTTTCCATTTCCGATGGCTCCCTACCACACGGCAGGATCCGTCAGTGAATAACACATACTGCTTTCTGTCTTCTGGCAACTCGTTGTATGGTGGTGCCTCTTCAGCACGAGTTATCTCTTCTGTCGGTATTCCAAAATCCTTGCCCTCTGGCCAGTCCATAATCTCTTCCAGGATTCCTGGGCAGTTGGGTTTCCCCATTCGAGCCCGCTGTGTAACTAACGCTACCCACTTACTCCATGTAGCGTCAGTTGCATGATGTGTAGTGGGGATTTTTCCTTTGAACATCCAATGTAACACAGGTAGCCGTGGGGCCAAGAGGAGTTGTGCTTCTGTACCAACAACCTCTGAAGCAGCTCGAATCCCCTCATATGCTGTTAATATTTCTTTTTCAGTTGGGGTGTAATTGGCTTCTGATCCTCGAAAGCCCCGGCTCCAGAACCCCAAAGGTCGACCTCGAGTTTCTCCTGGGGTCTTCTGCCAGAGGCTCCAGGTGAGGCCATGCTCCCCAGCTGCAGTGTAAAGTATGTTTTGTACAGCTGGTCCGGTACGGACAGGCCCAAGGGCTACTGCACGAGCTATTTCTTGTTTGATTTGTTCAAAGGCCTGTTGTTGCTCGGGGCCCCACTTGAAAGAGTTCCTCTTTCGAGTCACTCGATATAGAGGACTCACAAGCTGGCTATAGCCTGGAATATGCATTCTCCAAAATCCAACAAGGCCTAGAAAAGCTTGTGTTTCTTTTTTGTTAGATGGTGGTGGCATAACCGTAATTTTGTTGATCACGTCCATTGGAATGTGGCGACGTCCATCCTGCCATTTTACCCCCAAGAACTGGATTTCCTGTGCGGGTCCCTTGACCTTATTCAGTTTGATAGCAAAGCCAGCTTTCAAGAGAATTTGGATTATTTTCTTCCCTTACTAAACGAGCTGACTTCCGTTTCCATTGTTTTGTCTTGACTATAGGGGCTACTGATGGTTGGTCGTTTGGGGTGGTCACAGTGTGTGTTATCTCATTATCAAGTTCAGAAACTTTCCTATCCCCTTGAGGGTGCTGGGCAGTGTTAATTGACATTTGATAGGCGTAAGCCAGACCCCAGCAGAGTGCAGCAAGCTGGTGGAGTTCTCTGGTATTGCCAGGGTCAGGGCATACGTCTTTCAAACATTCTACCAGTTTTTGTGGATTTTTCACTTGTTCAGGGGTGAGGTTAAAAACCATTGGAGGAGAAAACCGTGACAGGTACCTGCCCATATCCCCCCACACAGCCTGCCACCCACAACTACTTTGCCTCGGGGCAGGTCTTTGGATGCTATTCTTAATAAATTGTTTGATTTTGGGAAGGAAGAAAAAGAATAGAACTAGTAATAGGAGGATGACATCTGACCAAGGGTATCCAAAAAACTCAAAGGCTGCTGTGATTAGCCCACAGGGAGAGAAGAAAAAAGCACCAGCCCTGATATTATTCATAAATTGACTGCCAGGGAAGAAAAAGAAGGCAGTGTAATTCTTCATATTTCCAGAAAGA
>NW_023311973.1:0-6779 GCF_011077185.1 Oxyura jamaicensis
TATGAATCTCCCATCTCATTATCAAAAGTTGTTTCTTAACCCTAACATTCCCCCCTTTGAAAATACTTCACTCTATTGGGGCAAGTATTTTCATATTCCCCATCATGAGATCGATAACATCAGTATTATGCTTTACTGTGATAAGGGGTTTTCCTGTAATTTGAACGCTTTATTATTAGATCATCTGGTGGTGGTGGGGCGAGATGTTTTGGATGTTCCCTAGCAAGGATTTCCATTATTTGGCGGTTCCATGCACTACTCCTAGTTATTTCTCCCCGTATGCACATGTACATTAACCATATTATAAGAAACACAACTATCAGTAAAATGATCGTTTGTAGGAGAGATCTAACCCATCCTTGTAAGTGAAGTCCTAATCCCTCAAGGATAGCCCCCAAGCAGCTTTGTTCAGCTTCATGCTTTTCCTCCCTTAAGTTCTGCTCGATGTGGGCCAATTGGGATATATCATATTCTACATCTGCAGTTACATTAGGGATATACACGCAGCAATGATCTACCCTATCTCTCAGATATCCACATACTCCATGCTCTTTTATTAAAAGCGTATCTAAAGCCATTCTGTTCTGCAAGGTCATTTTAGTAGTGGTCTGCAATTGCAGATTTAGACCTTTAAGTCCTTTCCTGGTCACCATTGCCAATCTGTCCACCTGTGCCATCAAAATATATAGCATTTCTCTATTCCGTGCCTTTCCTTTTCCTTTCCATTCATCCCATAATTCTCTTTGTCCTTTCTCATTGTCATAAATTACCTCAGGATCTTGCAGGGAGGGCCTCAGATCCTTTCCCACACAATCCGAGCCTTAAGACAAATTTACTGGAGCATCATTTGCGACCTTGCAGACCAGAGTAGCGTTGTTACCAAAATATTCTGTTATACTTCCTTACTTTTGGGGTATCTCTAAAAATGTAGCACTTATTTGGTTATTACACAATGGTACCCAAAATAACGTGAAAACCTTATGCCAAAATCTAGCCATTCATATACTTCGTATCCTCAGTTTAGTAGGACCTATTGGTTGAGCTTCCCAAAGTCTTGGTACCCGTTTCACTCGAGTGTAATGTATCCAGGCATCCACTCCTTCTACCTTGATAGCCGTAAAGGTTGTCAGTAAGACCTGATAGGGTCCGGCCCACCGTTCCTTTAAAGGTTCTTCATTCCAGTTCTTAATGTAAACTGTATCCCCTGGTTGAACATCATGCACAGGATTTTTCAGAGACAAAAGTCGGTTCCACACCAGGACACTGCGTTGTCGAGCTAAGGTTTTGCCAAGAGATAAAACATAATTATAAACATCTTGTTTACCACCAATATGCATACTTGGATTTGGCTCGGGGGATTCATAAGGTTTTCCATACATAATCTCAAAAGGGCTTACAGACATTCCACTTCTGGGTTTTATTCTGATTCGTAATAAAGCTATCGGCAAGGCCTGTGGCCATTGTATCTTAGCTTCCTGACAGATCTTACTTATTTGCCCTTTCAAGGTCTGATTCATTCGCTCTACTTGACCACTGGACTGGGGTCTCCACGGGGTATGTAAATTCCAGGAGATTCCCAATAATCTACTAACATCTTTAACCACAGTTGCAATGAAATGTGGTCCCCTATCTGAAGAGATACCTAATGGTACACCAAACCTAGGGATAATCTCCCGTAGGAGCCACTTCACTGTTTCCCTTGCTTGATTGGTGCGACAGGGAAGGGCCTCCGGCCATCCAGAAAAGGTATCTACCCCCACTAATAGATACTTATATCCCCTTGTTCTTGGTAATTCTATAAAATCGATTTGCCAGTAATCACCTGGTTCCATGCCTGTTCGAATTCGTCCCATTTCGGCATGTTTTCTTGCCACTGGGTTATTCTTTAAGCAAATTTCACACTTGGACATCACTGCTTTTGCCATTGTTAACATATGTACTGAGACAATATTATGTTTTAAATAAGTTACCATTGCTTCTGCACCCCAGTGACATTCGTTGTGTTTTGTTTGTAATATTTCTCGCATTATCAAAGAGGGTATCACCACCTGTCCGGTAGCAGTCACATACCATCCGTCAGAATTCTTTTGAGCCTTCATCAGTTTTGCCAGCTTCTCATCCTCCTGGGAGTACCTTGGGAACTTTGGGAAGTTAAAACAAGAGAGACCTACCTTCGACGGAATCAAGGCCATCAGTTTCCATACCTCTCGTGCAACCCGTCGAGCTGTCTGATCTGCCAGCCTATTTCCTTCTGCAATTTCTGATGTTCCTCCTTGATGGGCCTTACAGTGCATTATGGCCACTTGCCGGGGTTTTTGCACAGCCGTTATTAATTTCATTATTTCCTCTTGATGCTTTATGTTAGCTCCTTGCGAAGACAGCAGTCCTCTCTCCTTCCATAACGCTCCATGCACATGAACTACTCCAAAGGCATATTTTGAATCCGTCCATATATTCACTTCCTTTCCTTCACTCAACTCTAATGCTCGCGTAAGGGCTATTATTTCTGCCCGCTGTGCTGAGGTCCCGGGGGTTAGAGAATTCGCTTCGATTATAGTTCTTGAAGTCGTTACTGCGTATCCTGCATATCGGGTCCCGTTTTCCACAAAACTACTACCATCAGTAAAAAGTTCCCAATCATACCTTTCTAGGGGTGTGTCCTTCAAGTCCGCCCTGCTGGCATACGTATATTCAATGACTTCCATACAGTTATGGTTCAGACTTCCTTCTTCCGGCGATGTTCCTAGAAAAACTGCTGGGTTCAACAGATTAGTTGTGTTTAGGGTCACATCATCCTGCTCAGTTAGTATAGCCTGGTACTTCATCATTCGGCTAGGTGATAACCAATAACCCCCCTTTTGTTCCAAAACTGTAGTTACCATATGTGGCACAAATACTTCAATGCGTTTCCCCAAGGTGAGTTTTCTAGCTTCTTGTATTAGGAGGACTGTAGCTGCTACCGCCCTTAAACACGAAGGCCACCCTGCACTTACTGCATCTAACTGTTTGGAGAAATATCCCACTGGTCGTTTCCAGCTCCCTAACCGTTGAGTTAGCACCCCCAAAGCTAATCGCTGTCTTTCATGGACAAATAATTGGAAATCTTTTGACAGGTCAGGCAAACCTAAAGCGGGTGCCTTTGTGAGGGCCTCTTTCATCTTCTTGAAAGCCTCCTTTTGTTCTTTTCCCCAGACAAGCACATGGGCCTTTTGAGCTTCATAGAGAGGTTTAGCTATGAGCCCATAGTCCATTACCCATAGCCTGCACCAACCAGTCATACCCAAGAAGGCCCTCAGTTCATGTAAGTTTTGAGGTTCCGGAATATCGCAGATAGCCCGTATTCGATTGACTCCTAATCTTCTTTGTCCTTGTGAAATTTCGCATCCTAAATATATTACTGTTAAGCATGCAATCTGTACCTTTTCTTTTGAGACCTTATATCCATTCATTCCTAATTGATTTAAGATTTCAATAGTTACCTGGATGCACTGTGATTCCTCCTCGGTAGCTATTAATATATCATCCACATATTGTAGTAACAAATATTGGTCCCTTGGTACCTGGATACATCCTTGCTTAGTCCAGTCTTCTATTTCCTTAGCCAATTGACTACCGAAGAGAGTTGGACTATTCTTGAATCCTTGCGGGAGCCTTGTCCAAGTTAGCTGCATCTTCCGTCCGTTGTGCGGATTTTCCCACTCGAAGGCAAAAAGTTTCCTGCTATCCTTGTCAATGGGTATGCAGAAGAAAGCATCTTTTAAATCTATTACTGTAAACCATTTATATTTCTCCTTCACAGATGTTAACAATGTGTAAGGATTAGCCACCACTGGATGGATGTCTTTTGTTATTTCATTTATTGCCCTAAGGTCCTGTACTAGCCTATATTCCCCATTGGGTTTCTTTACTGGGAAGATTGGGGTGTTATATTCTGATTTGCACTCCTCCAAAATATGGTAATTAAGAAATTTGTCTATTATATTCACTATTCCCAACCTTGTTTCCAGTTTTAATGGGTACTGCCTGATCCGAACTGGCCTAACCCCTTCCTTCAACTCTATCTTTACAGGTTGTGCTCCCTTTGATTTTCCAGGTACGTCTGTCTCCCAAACTGTAGGTATGACTGCATCCTCTACCTCTTCTGGTATCTGTGGGACGGCCTTCTCTGTAATCATCAAAATCTGGCCTACTTTTGATTCCGGAACTTTCATAATTAACTCCCCATTCTCGAAGACCAGGGTGGCATTCAATTTCGTTAACAGGTCCCGTCCCAAAAGAGGGACTGGGCACTCTGGCATATACAAGAATTCATGGGTTATCTCTTTACCCCCAAACCGTAAATCGAGGGGTCGAAGGAATGGCCGTACCTCTTCCTTCCCGGTGGCACCTACAATTGTAGTCTTTTTATTCCCCACCTTCCCATCTAATTCATTAAGTACTGAATATGTAGCTCCTGTGTCAATAAGAAACTTTACCTCCTTATTTCCTATTTGGATTTTCACAAAAGGTTCCTTGTCCTCTTTTAACTTATTATCTAGTCAGCTACTGTATTCTCCCAGCACCATGGCTTTTGCTATTTCTTGATTCTGAAAGAGGTTCTTGGTGCTGGAAAACTGTTGCTCCCTAAAGGGGCACTCATTTTTCCAGTGACCTTCCCTCCTGCAGAATGCACACTGATTCAAACCTAGTCTGTCTACCCTGTTCCTACTGGGACCTGCATATCCTTTCCCTATCCCCACTCCTCGGCTATTAGGATTTCCTCTTCCCTTACCCCTTAGTCCCAAACCTCCTCGCCCCTGAATTACAGCCAGCAAACCCTGTTGCTGTCTCTTGCTTGTTTCCTTCTCCCTATTATTATATACCTTCCAAGCTACCTCTAATAACTTATCCATGTTCCTCAAGTCCACACCTTCCAGTTTCTGTAGCTTTTTCCGAATATCTTCCTGTGACTGCCCTAAGAAAATAAGGGCTAGCTGAGCTTTAGCCTGGTCGGTTTCTATGTCCAAATCAGTGTATTTTTTTAGCAGTTTCCTTCAATCTCTCCAGAAATGCGGAAGGTGATTCCGCCTTTTCTTGCCTCACATTATATAATTTCGACCAGTTTATGGTCCGAGGCATAGCATTTTGTACACCAATTTGTACCCAATCCTGATACCTCTTCAGCCTTCTCATTCCCTCCCCAGTATTATAATCCCACTGCGGATCCTCAGTGGGGAAGTTCTGATCAACATTCCCGGGTACCAATCCATTCCGAATATCCTCACGAGCTCTGTCCCTAGCAGCTCGTAATACCATATCCTTCTCTGTTGAATCCATTAAGGTGTCTAGTATTACTTGAATGTCATCCCAATCCGGATTCTGGGTTTTAATTATCATTTTCACCACTCTAGCTACTTTATCAGGATTTTCTCTGTAGGTGCCTGCTGCCTGTTTCCAAATTATTAAGTCTCCAGGAGTAAAGGGCACTTTCACATATATTGGTCCCTCCGTTCCTACTCCCTGCCTGAGGGGAGCAATTATATTCCCTTTTTGTTTACTTGTATCGCATCCTGTCCTTTGCTGCTGCCGAGTCCTATATGATATTGGGGATGTTAAAGTTGGTATTTCTTCCTTTCCATCACTAGCACTATCTTCATCCCCCCTTGCCTTATCCTGACTTAGTTCTGGGGCGGACGGTGCAATATCCAGATCTATATTTCCACTGTCTGTCCTACAGCAATTATTTTTCATAGCTTGGTGTTTCATACAATGCCTGTCCCTGGTACAGGCTTGACATTGTTCATTAGCAAATATTTCTAGTACCATTATTCCACAAGCACGCTGCCACTCGGATTTTCTACGCAAATAGAAAAATAACTCTACATATGGGAGTTCATCCAGTTTTCCTTCCCGTTTACAAAACAACATCAACTGTAAAATGGTATTATATTGTAACGTTCCATTTTCAGGCCATTTTTCCTGATCTTCCAATTCGTACTGTGGCCACCAAGTATTACAATAATCAATTAATTTCCCTTTACGCATTTCTTGCCCAAAACTTCCCTCTCTCCAATGGGCTAATAAACATCCCAATGGTGACGATTGTGGGATAGACGCACCCTTTCCTAAAATCCCTTTTAACCTGTCCATTACCAATATAACTTTACAAAGCAACCACAAGCTAGGTGCCGCCTCTGCAGCACTTACCACACGAGGGTTAAAACCTAGAGAGCTGTTTCAGCAGCTACGGTGCCGCTTCTGCAGCACTTACCACACAAGAGTTAAAACCTAGAGAGCTGTTGCCGCAGCAACGCTTACCAGACCAGACGCTGATCCTGCAGCGTATACCAGACCACTCATGCCGAACGCAAGAGTTAAAACCGAGAGTGCTGTCGCCGCAGCAACTCTTACCAGACCATTACCAGACGCTGATCCTGCAGCGTATACCAGACCACCAATGCCGAACCTGCAGAGCTTTCGCTACTGTCTAACGGACGGCGCCTAGGCTTACCCCGGGAGCTCCCTGCCCAACCGAGCGTGGCTTTCGCCGCGTCTGACCGGCAGGCTTTCCAGACCAGATCAGTACCGAAAACCAGAAAGCACCTTTGCTTACCTATCCAGTGGTACGTTGTGAGCAGCAGAGGTCGGTCGCGGGTCGATGGCTCCCCGAGAAACTCCTCGGTGCCGGCTGGAGCGTAATCGAGACACGATCCGCCTCAGCAGTGCCCACGCCGTCCCACCTGGGTCGCCAAAATGTTAGCGTAGCAGACACATAACCACAGCGTGATTATATGAAGGTG
>NW_023311974.1:0-3732 GCF_011077185.1 Oxyura jamaicensis
GTTGCTCCTTCCCCTTCTTAGGAGGACTTTCTTCCCTTACTAAACGAGATGACTTCTGCATCCATTCCTGCACCTTGTGTGTATTGGCGGCTGATACAGCACCGGGGCAGTCCCCGGAGGCAGCTGTAGGGGCTGTCACAGGGCTGGAGGGGCTGCAGGGAACATCACGGGGGTTGCAGGGGCTGCAGGTAAAATCCCTTTGTTGTTGTTGTTAATTCTGTTTCATGACAACAGACACAAATATGTATCTTGAGTTGAGGGCAAAGGTGACCTTGGATCTGAAGCACACAGGAGTTTGCTCGTGTCCCCCTGGCCTGAGTGAATCCAGAACCACTCGGAAGGAAAAATAAAGCACAAACCAGTGCATTACGATAAAGAGAGTTTAATGGGGTAGAAAGGGAAGAGAAAGTAAAAAAAATGCCATACTGTACAACAGTCAATAAAGTAAATTTACTAAAGTACAACAAACATTTCCCATTCAGATGAATTCCTATCCCCATCATGGCTTCCCACCCCAACCACCTCCCCTTTCTGCTCCCCAAGCCCAGTTCCCAGCTCCCCCCCACCCATCCATGCAGCCAGTCCGTGCTGGCCATGCCCACATCCATGCAGGCACTGAGCGGGCCTGGGTGCCGCGGAGGCCGCCGAGGAGCGCCGGGTCACGGGTAGCCGTAATACTCGGCTACGGCGAGGTCCTTCTGCCGCTGCACGATGAATTGCACAGGGCCGATCTTCATCTGCTGGGCCGCCCGCTGCCGCTCCTCCTGGGCCAGCTTCTTCAGGCGCTCCCTCTCAGGACGCTGCTGCGGCGTGATGGGCACCGACTGCTGCTCCTCCAGCGGCGTGGGCACCGCGTCGCCGCGCACCCAGGGCCCCACGCAGGGCACGTCGTCCACGCGGGGCTGCGCTGGACGCTGCGCGTGGCCCCCCGCGGCTGGCAGGCGCAGCTCTAGGGGAGCCCTCAGCGGTCGCGCCGCGCTGCCCGGTGGTGCCGGCACCGCCTGGGCCTTGTGGCCAGCCGGGGGCCGGGGGGCAGCGGGCACAGCGCTGGAGCCTGGCACCGTCGGCGGGGCCCTGGGCACGCTGCTGGGGCCGCTGGAGGTGGGCTGCGGCTGCCCACAGGGCGGCTGGCGCACTGGCCCCAGTGCCTTCGCCCTGGCCCCCAGCGGCTGCAAAGTCTCACTGGGGGTCTTTGTGCCCGGGTGCCTGGCCCCGATGGCCGGGGGACGGAGCCTGTCCTGGGGCCGCACAGCACGGGCACGGGGCTGAGTGGTGGGGGGCTCCGGCAGCAGCTGCGTTCTGCGGAGAGGCGGCGCCGCTGCTCCTTGCCCCCCAGCAGCCCCCGGGCTTCGGGCTCTCTTGCGGGGTGCCCTGGTGCTGTCACTGGTGCCAGCCATCTTCCCCTGGCACAGCATCCTGGGGCCAGGGACGCTCTGGCCCAGCAGCATCGTCTTCTCCTGGCCAGGCGTTGTCTCTGCCATCGGTCTCCTGTGGATGCTGATGGCCGTGGGGCGCTTGGCCCCCCACTTGGCGCCGGTGGGCGCAAGGGCAGGTGGGGGGCTCCTGAGGGGACTCAGGGGGGGATTGGGCAGGGGTCTCCTAAGGGAATTCAGGAATGCAGGGTTGGGGGGGCTCTGGAGGGGGCTCAAGGGAGGGTTGGGCAGGGGTCTCCTAAGGGAATGAAGGAATGCAGGGTTGGGGGGGCTCTGGATGGGGCTCAAGGGAGGGTTGGGCAGGGGTCTCCTAAGGGCACTGAGGAATTCAGGGTGGGGGGGGCTTTGGGGGAGAGTCAAGGGAGGGTTGGGCAGGGGTCTTCTGAGGGCCCTGAGCCTGGGACGGGCTGCAGGGTTGAGGGGGGAGCTCGCTGCCGGCCCAGCAGGGAGCTGCACCGACCGCCCAGCCTGCACCTTCTTGGGGTGCACCCCAGGGGTTGAGGGGACCTCACCCAGCGTTCTGGTGGCTGCCAGTCCCTGTGTGCCCGGCTCCTCGAGGTCCTTGGAGAGGTCGGGCAGCTCGGAGATGAAGCGCTCGAGGACGGGACTGCTGGGAACACCAGGGAAGGCGTCCTGGGGCTCCACGGCTTCGAGCCAGCCGAGCAGCTCCTCCAAGCCGGAGATGTCCAGGTCGGCCGGGAGCTGGTCCTGCAGGTGCTGCAGCTGCTGGCTGTCCTCTGCCAGGCACGGAAAGGCCTCGGCGAAGGCATCGGGGCCCAGCTCAAGCAGCTCCAGGGGCTCCTCAGGCACCTCTGCACCTGTCGCCGCTGAGGAAAAAGCAAGAAAATCCCCAGGATGGGCGATGGCAGCTTCCCCATGGCTCCTGGGTGTGGGCGCCCAGCGGCCGGCTGTGCCAGCCCCAAACTCACCGTCGGGCTTCACCCTCTGGGTGCTGGCGGTCGTCGGAGCCTGGGCAGGCTCGGGGGCAGTGGGGCCGGGCAGCGAGGAGGTCCTCGCCGGGCAGACCAGGGGGTCCTCGCTGAGCCCCACGGCGTGGTCACAACCCCGTGGCAGCTGCCCCCGGCTGCTGGTCGGGGCGCGGGGCGCAGGGAGCGCCTGCCCCCGGAGCGGAGGCCCCGGGACGAGGAGTGGTGGGGGGCCGGGGTGGGCAGGGGCCTGCAGCAGGCAGGTGCCTGCGGGGTGCAGGAGCTCCCCATGGAGCACGGCCCCGGGCCCCAGCCCGAGGGGATCCGGGGGCAGCAGCATCCCCGTCACCATGGGCTGTCCCCACTGGTAGATGGGGGCCCAGGTGTGGGGGAGCTGCCCCGCAGCAGGGAGCTGCCCCACGGCGGGGAGCTGCACCAGCTGCAGGTGGTGCCCCCCGGCTGGGAGGTGCCCCCCAGGTGGCAGCTGCACCCCGGCGGGGAGCTGCAGCACCTGCCCCTGGACCCCCGGCACCACGGGCCAGACGGTGGCCTGGGGCAGCGCGTAGGGGAGGGTGGGTACCTGGGGGGGCTGCGAGGGCACCGCCATCGCTCCGGGGAGGGAGGGCAGCAGCCAGGCAGCCACCGCAGGCGGCACGGCTGGGACGACGAAGGAGGAGTTTTGCGTCTGCGGAAGCCGCAGAAGCCGTCTGGAAAAACCCTCTGTGGGAAAAAGGGCGCTGGGCTGACATCTGGGGCGCTGGGCTCGCCAGGAGGGCCGCAGCCCCGGGAGGAGCGGGAGCCGGCTGCTGTACCTGCCATGGTGGCTGGAGAGTGGGGCGGTTGGCTGGGGAGCCGTTGGGTTCCATCCCAACGGCCGAGCAGCCCCTCGCTGCCATCTTGGTGAGGGCTGCAGGTTCGGGACCCACGCAGGCTTCCCATCGCAAGACGTTTCCATCCCCATCAGGCTTTCCCTCCAAGCATCATTTGCCATGCCCGGGACGGTTTCCTACTTCAACACTTTCCCATCCCGAGCATTTCCCATCCCAGTACCAGCTTTTCACCCTAGTTGGGATTTCCCATCCTTACAATTTCACATGATAACGGATTCCTATACGAAATATTTCCCCTCAACACGAAGCGTTTCTTAATCCAAAGAGATCTCATCCCAAAGATTTCCCATCTCTTTGATTCCCCATCCCAATGGCTTTCCACCCCAAGGAAGTCTTCCCATCCCAGCAATGACTTCTCGGCCCACTCATCAGTTCCCATCCCAATCATTTCCCATTTTCACCATCCAACAGACAGCTTAGCCAGCCCACAGCTAGAGAGAGATCACAACCGGGATCTGGACGACTCTGTTAGACACAAGGGCA
>NW_023311975.1:0-5751 GCF_011077185.1 Oxyura jamaicensis
TCTACCAGCTACTGGGAGGATAATTAACTCTCTCCTAGCTAAAACCAGGACATATATCCACCCCTTATTCCATACCATTTATGTCATGCTCAGGTTACACCCTTTCCAATAGATTCCATTTGACCACCATTTTCATTTATAATATATATATAGAATGTCCACTGAGTTTGCATAGTCCATGACTGACTTCAGGCTCCATCTGTCATTGCAGTCTTTCAGGGCAGAAGAGATGGTGTGTGATGTTGGAATGTCACACGTTGAAGCCCGTTCTCATTCCACTGCATCACTTTGTTTGTCCAATTCTATTAAAATCCATTCATCAATATCTGCGTAGTTGTTATTGTGATACCATTAGTAGGACATTGACATATAGGAATCATAGTAGTGATGACATACAGTATTATATAATTAACATAATACAGTCCAACTCATGGGCTTCTTTCACCCAGTATTAAATCCCCTTGAGGTACACACTGGACTTCCCCATTCTTTTGCATTACCCACCAAGTGCATCCAGGTCCCTGAGCAAAAGCAATCCCACGAATGGGTTTGCCTTTTCCTGAGGCAGGAGTAGCCCAGACTGTCTTTCCCAGCATGTTTTTTACATGCACTAGAGGAACTTTATCCCCCTCTACAGTATGTAGCAGGTTTGATTGGGCAGGTCCAGCTCGGTTGGCAGATCCCCTAGTATTGACTAACCAGGTGGCCTTTGCCAAATGTGCATCCCAATTTCTGAATGTCCCAGCACCCATTGCTTTCAGTGTAGTCTTTAACAGTCCATTGTATCGCTCAACCTTACCGGAGGCTGGTGCATGATAGGGGATGTGATACACCCACTCAATACCATGTTCTTTGGCCCAAGTGTCTATAAGGTTGTTTCGGAAATGAGTCCCATTGTCTGACTCAATTCTTTCTGGGGTGCCATGTCGCCATAGCACTTGCTTTTCAAGGCCCAGGATAGTGTTCCGGGCAGTGGCATGGGGCACAGGATATGTTTCCAGCCATCCGGTGGTTGCTTCCACCATTGTAAGTACGTGGCGCTTACCATTGCGGGTTTGAGGGAGTGTGATGTAATCAATCTGCCAGGCCTCTCCATATTTGTATTTCAGCCATTGTCCTCCATACCAAAGAGGCTTTGATCGTTTGGCTTGCTTGATTGCAGCACATGTTTCACAATCATGAATAACCTGTGCTATAGTGTCCATGGTCAGGTCCACCCCTCGATCACAAGCCCATCTGTGTGTTGCATCTCTGCCTTGATGGCCTGAGGTTTCATGGGCCCATCGGGCTATAAATAATTCACCCTTATGTTGCCAGTACAAATCCACCTGAGCCACTTCAATCTTAGCAGCCTGATCCACCTGCTGGTTGTTCTGACGTTCTTCAGTAGCCCGATTTTTGGGTACATGAGCATCTACATGGCGTACCTTTACAACCAGGTTCTCTATCCGGGCAGCAATATCTTGCCACAACGCAGCAGCCCAGATGGGTTTGCCCCTGCGCTGCCAGTTGCTCTGTTTCCATTGCTGTAACCACCCCCACAGGGCATTTGCTACCATCCATGAATCAGTATAGAGATAGAGAACTGGCCATTTTTCTCGTTCAGCAATATCTAAAGCCAGCTGGATGGCTTTTACTTCTGCAAATTGACTCAATTCACCTTCTCCCTCAGCAGCTTCTGCAACTCGTCGTGTAGGACTCCATACAGCAGCCTTCCATCTCCGATGTTTTCCCACAATACGACAGGACCCATCAGTGAACAGGGCATATCTCTTCTCATTTTCTGGTAGCTTGTTGTACAGTGGGGCTTCTTCAGCACGGACTACCTCCTCCTCTGATGACATTCCAAAGTATTTGCCTTCCGGCCAGTCCATAATCACTTCCAAGATTCCTGGGCGACTGGGGTTTCCTATTCGAGTCCACTGAGTAATCAGTGCAACCCACTTGCTCCATGTAGCGTCAGCTGCATGATGTGTAGAGGGGACCCTTCCTTTGAACATCCAGCCCAGTACTGGCAGTCGGGGTGCCAGAAGGAGCTGCACTTCAGTATCAACCACTTCCGAAGCAGATCGAACTCCTTCATATGCTGCCAATATCTCCTTTTCAGTTGGCGTGTAGTGAGCCTCGGATCCTCTGTATCCCCGACTCCAAAACCCTAGGGGTCGACCTCGAGTTTCCCCAGGCTCTTTCTGCCAGAGGCTCCAGGTGGGGCCATTCTCCCCGGCTGCGGTGTAGAGCACATTCTTTACATCTGGTCCTGTTCGGACTGGCCCAAGGGCTACTGCATGAACTATTTCTTGCTTAATTTTTTCAAAGGCTTGTCGTTGCTCAGGGCCCCATTCAAAATCATTCTTCTTACGAGTTACTTGGTAGAGCGGGTTTACAATCAGACTGTAATTTGGAATGTGCATTCTCCAAAACTGCACGACACCTAGGAAAGTTTGTGTTTCTTTTTTGCTGGTTGGTGGAGACATAGCTGTTATTTTGTTGATCACATCCATTGGGATTTGACGACGTCCATCTTGCCATTTTATTCCTAAAAACTGGATCTCTCGTGCAGGTCCTTTAACTTTATTTTGTTTTATGGCAAAACCGGCCTTCAGAAGGATTTGGACTATTTTCTTCCCTTTCTCAAAAACTTCCTTTGCTGTGTCACCCCACACAATGATGTCATCGATGTACTGCAGGTGTTCAGGAGCTCCCCCCTGCTCCAGTGCAGACTGGATCAGTCCATGGCAAATTGTAGGGCTGTGTACCCCTGGGGCAGCCGATTCCAGGTGTATTGGGCACCCCTCCAAGTGAAAGCAAACTGTGGCTTGCACTCTGCTGCTGGAGGGATGGAAAAAAATGCATTAGTGATATCAGTTGTGGCGTACCACTTGGATGCCTTTGATTCCAGTTCGTACTGGAGTTCTAGCATGTCTGGCACTGCAGCACTCAGTGGTGGTGTAACTTCATTCAGGCCACGATAGTCCACTGTTAGTCTCCACTCACCATTAGACTTTCGCACTGGCCAGATGGGACTATTAAAAGGTGAATGAGTCTTGCTGATCACTCCTTGGCTCTCCAGTTGATGAATTAGCTTATGGATGGGAATTAAGGAGTCTCGGTTGGTGCGGTGTTGCCGCCGGTGCACAGTTGTAGTAGCAATTGGCACTTGTTGTTCTTTGACCCTCAGCAGCCCCACAACAGAAGGGTCCTCTGAGAGACCAGGCAAGGTAGACAATTGTTCAACGCCCTCTGTCTCTAAGGCAGCTATGCCAAAAGCCCACCGGAACCCTTTTGGGTCCTTGAAAAATCCTCTCTTGAGATAGTCTATGCCAAGGATGCATGGAGCATCTGGGCCAGTCACAATACGGTGCTTTTGCCATTCATTCCCAGTTAGACTCACTTCAGCTTCCAATACAGTTAATTGCTGGGATCCTCCCGTCACTCCATAAATACTGATGGGCTCTGGCCCTGTATAGCTTGATGGCATTAGAGTACATTGTGCACCGGTGTCTACTAAAGCCTTATACTTCTGTGCATCTGATGTGCCAGGCCATCGAATCCACACAGTCCAATAAACTCAATTGTCCCTTTCCTCCCCCTGGCTGGAGGCAGGGCCTCTCTAATTTCTGTGTCTGGAGGACTGCCCGCTGGATGTTGTGGCAGCAAGTTTCTCAGAGAACCCCTTTTTCCTGCTTGTTTTTCCTTGCAACTCATGTACCCAGGCCTCTAGGGTTGAGGTAGATTTTCCATCCCATTTTCTCATGTCCTCTCCATGGTCACGTAGGTAAAACCACAGGGTGGCATGGGGTGTGTACCCCCTGTATCGTCTTCTTTGCACAAAAGGGCGCTTACCCCTAATAGCTGAGACACTGGTTCGTTCAGGTGGGGAGGAAAATAATCTCTCTTCAGGGTGCTGAACCTTTTCAGAAAGTTTCTCCAAAGTATTCTCTTTTAGTTGATGGACGCTTTCAGAAAGTTTCTCCACAGCTGAGACGCAGGCCTGTAGGGAAGAAGAGAGGCTTTCTTCGTACTGCCGGAGTTGTTTAGCCACATCACCCACTGTGGGTGCCTCATCCTCTTTCCAGGCCATTATTGCCAATGAGCTGGCATATGATGATGGTGCACTCCGTACAAACTTCCGCCACATGGGTCGTGTACACCTGACGTCATCTGGATCTGTGGATATTTGTTCATTGTCTAGGTCCTCATAGATCACCTCCTGTATGGCTAATTCCCTCAGGTACTGGATTCCCTTCTCCATAGTGGTCCATTTGCCTGGAAGACATACAACTTCTTCCTTGTAGGGATACCTTTCCCTCACAGCTGATAGGAGACGCCTCCAGAGGCTGTAAGGTCGTACTCCATCTCCAATTGCTTTGTCAATGCCTGAATCTCTAGCAAGGGATCCCAGCCGCCTGGCTTCCCCACCCTCTAATTCCACACTATTGGCTCCAGTGTCCCAGCACCGGAGCAGCCAGGTGACAAGCTGCTCGCCTATACAGCGACTGAAATCTTTTCGCACATCTCGTAGCTCACGCTCATTTAGGTTTCGGCTGGATACTGCTGTTTTTGCGACATCTTCATCCTCCTGCTCCTCTAATAGCCCGGCGTCGTCTTCTCTACACCTAGACCTAGCAGAAGACTCTCTGCGTTCTAAACGGCCTGACTCTCTGTACCATTTTTTCACCTTGGTTACAGGTGCAACCGACACTGGTACAGTTTGTTTTCCTGGCTCAGCCTTGGGGCCCGTTTTAGGGCTTGGAGTGGCTGCTGGGTCTGTCTCAGAGGTTGAAGTGGCCGCCGAGTCTGTCGCTGGGGTTATACTGGCATTGAGTGCAGCTCGGTAAGCATAGGCCAAGCCCCAGCACGTTGCAGTGATTTCTGTATGTCTGGTACTGCCAGGATGATGACACACCTTTTTCAAGCACTCCACCAGTTTTTTAGGATTTTTCAATTGTTCAGGGGTAAATTTCCAAAGCACTGGAGGTGCCCACTGTTCTAGATGCCTGCCCATATCCTCCCACTCTCCCTGCCACTCATAACTATCCTGCCTCAGGACAGATCTCTGGATAACACTCTTAAGTATCTGTTTAACCTTATACAGAACTTGAAACGCATTAAGGAGACATAACAATGAGAACATGCTGGTCTGAACATCCTAAGGATATTCGAACTTTTGGAAAGCTACCATAACTCGCCTGGAGGAGAAGAAGGGAGAGTGAACAAATGGGAAAAAACATCTTCCCCTGACCCCTCCATAGATTGGCTCCCTGAGGAAAAAGCATTAAAAGTGTAATTATTAATAGTTTCTGAGGTAGGATTCCCAAAGTATGGAGTTGCTGGCAATGCTGAGTACAAATACCAGGTTAGTCTCATGACCGGTAACTTTATCGTATCATAAGCCAGTGTTACACAATGCAGCAAAATAATAACCTTGTACCAACCCCCAGCATTGATAAGCAACACAACAGGGAACACATACAGTAAGTAATGTGCTATGTAACTCAATTCGGAAAACAGGCACAGCAGACTTGAGATCACAAAAATCGACATTGTGATTAGTAAATATTAAACTGATGAAATGTTTATCAAAACTTTGTTTTAATACCCTCTATTCAGATCTGTCGTTATCTCAACCCTTCGAGCCCCACGTTGGGCGCCAAAAAGGGCTGTTGTGGTTTAACCCGGCTGGCAGCTAAACACCACACAGCCGTTCGCTCACCCTCCCCCCTCCCTCTCTGGGATGGGGGAGAGAAACGG
>NW_023311976.1:0-3847 GCF_011077185.1 Oxyura jamaicensis
CTTATCTCAACCCGTGAGTTGTTCTTTCCTTTACTTCTTCCCCTCCTCATCTGAGGAGGGGGAGTGAGAGAGCGGTTGTGGTGTTCAACTGCCTAGCACGGTAAAACCACCACAGTCCTTTTTGGCGCCCAACGTGGGGCTCGAAGGGTTGAGATAACAATAGATTTGACTAAACTCTTACAACTAACACACTTACTTGCTAGTCACCATGTTCAGTGTCCTGTTAATATTGGCTTGTTTGATCATGTGTCATGCAACCCGAGTCATGTTCTCCTTTCTCCTCTATATCCGATCCGAGAATGTGCTACAATCTGTGTTCGTTTTCTTAAACTCGCTGTGCTGCCAAGCACTGGCGCACAATGCACTTTAATGCCATCAGGCTACCAAGGGACAGAACCCATCTGTATCTCTGGAGTGACAGGGGGATCCCAACAGCTAACTGTATTGGAAGCTGAAGTGAGTCTAACTGGGAACGAGTGGCAAAAGCATCCCATTGTGACTGGCCCAGAGGCTCCATGCATCCTTGGCATAGACTACCTCAAGAGAGGGTATTTCAAGGATCCGAAAGGGTACCGGTGGGCTTTTGGCATAGCTGCTTTAAGCACAGAGAAGATTAGGCAGCTGTCTACCCTACCTGGCCTTTCAGAAGACCCCTCCGTTGTAGGATTGCTTAAGGTTGAAGAACAGCAGGTACCAATCGCTACCACAACGGTGCACCGACGGCAATATCGCACCAACCGAGACTCCCTAATTCCCATCCATGAGTTGATTCATCGGCTGGAGAGTCAAGGAGTGATCAGCAAGACTCATTCACCTTTTAATAGTCCTATATGGCCAGTGCGAAAGTCTAATGGCGAGTGGAGGCTAACGGTGGACTATCGTGGCCTGAACGAAGTCACGCCACCTTTGAGTGCTGCAGTGCCAGACATGCTAGAACTTCAGTACGAACTAGAGTCAAAGGCAGCCAAGTGGTACGCCACAATTGATATCGCTAATGCATTTTTCTCCATCCCTTTGGCAGCACCATGCAGGTCGCAGTTTGCTTTCACTTGGAGGGGCATCCAATACACCTGGAATCGACTGCCCCAGGGGTGGAAACACAGCCCTACCATTTGCCATGGACTGATCCAGTCTGCACTGGAACAAGGGGGAGCCCCTGAACACCTGCAGTACATTGATGACATCCTTGTGTGGGGCAACACAGCAGAAGTTTTTGAGAAAGGGAAAAAAGTAATCCAAATTCTTCTGAAAGCTGGTTTTGCCATTAAACAGAGTAAGGTCAAGGGACCTGCACAGGAAATCCAGTTCCTGGGAGTAAAATGGCAGGATGGACGTCGCCATATTCCGATGGATGTGATCAACAAAATAACGGCAATGTCTCCACCAACTAACAAAAAGGAAACGCAAGCTTTCCTAGGCCTTGTGGGATTCTGGCGAATGCATGTTCCAGGCTATAGTCAGCTTGTGAGTCCTCTATATCGAGTGACTCGAAAGAGAAACTATTTTGAGTGGGGCCCCGAGCAACAACAGGCCTTTGAACAAATCAAACAAGAAATAGCTCGTGCAGTAGCCCTTGGGCCTGTCCGTACCGGACCAGCGGTGCAAAACATACTTTACACTGCAGCTGGGGAGCACGGCCTCACCTGGAGCCTCTGGCAGAAAACCTCAGAAGAAACTCGAGGTCGACCTCTGGGTTTCTGGAGCCGGGGCTATCGAGGATCAGAAGCCAACTACACCCCAACTGAAAAAGAGATACTAACAGCATATGAGGGTGTTCGAGCTGCTTCAGAAGTTGTGGGTACAGAAGCACAGCTCCTCTTGGCCCCACGGCTACCTGTGTTACATTGGATGTTCAAAGGGAAAATCCCCACTACACACCATGCGACTGACGCTACATGGAGTAAGTGGATAGCGTTAATTACACAGCGGGCTCGAATGGGAAAACCTAATCGCCCAGGAATCCTGGAAGAGATCATGGACTGGCCGGAAGGCAGAGATTTCGGAGTGCCAACAGAAGAGGTAACCCGTGCTGAAGAGGCACCACCATATAATGAGTTGCCAGAAGACAGAAAGCAGTATGCGTTGTTCACTGACGGATCCTGCCGTGTGGTAGGGAGCCATCGGAAATGGAAAGCTGCTGTGTGGAGTCCCACACGACGAGTTGTGGAGGCCATGGAAGGGGAAGGTGAGTCAAGTCAGTTTGCAGAAGTGAAAGCCATACAACTAGCCCTAGAGATTGCCGAATGAGAAAAATGGCCAGTACTGTATCTCTACACTGACTCATGGATGGTGGCAAATGCTCTGTGGGGGTGGTTGCAGCAATGGAAACAGAGCAACTGGCAGCGCAGAGGTAAACCTATCTGGGCTGCTACTCTGTGGCAAGATATTGCTGCTCGAGTAGAAAACCTGGATGTAAAAGTACGTCATGTGGATGCCCACATGCCCAAGAGTCGTGCTACTGAAGAACATCAGAACAACAAAGAGGCAGATCGAGCTTCAAAAATTGAAGTGGCTCAGGTGGACCTGGACTGGGGACGTAAGGGTGAGCTGTTTGTAGCTCGATGGGCCCATGAAACATCAGGACATCTGGGGAGGGATGCCACATACAGATGGGCTCGTGATCGAGGGGTGGACCTGACCATGGAGGCCATCACACAGGTTACCCACGAGTGTGAGATCTGTGCTGCAATCAAGAGAGCCATGAAGGTAAAATCTCCCTGGAACAGGGGGAGATGGCTAGGGTTTCGATATGGTGAGGCCTGGCAAATTGACTATATCGGACCACTCCCACAAACCCGCCAAGGCAAACGTTACATACTAACCATGGTTGAAGCAACAACTGGGTGGCTGGAAACATACCCCGTAAACCATGCCACGGCCCGAAACACTATCTTGGGCCTAGAAAGGCAAGTGCTGTGGCGTCATGGTACACCAGAAAGAATTGAGTCTGACAACGGGAGTCATTTCCGAAACAATTTGGTCACCTCCTGGGCCAAGAGGCATGGGATTGAGTGGGTGTATCACATCCCTTATCACCCACAAGCCTCTGGGAAGGTTGAAAGGTACAATGGACTGTTAAAGACTATGTTAAGGGCATTGGGTGCTGGGACATGGAAACAATGGGACATAAATCTACCAGAAGCCACTTGGCTAGTTAATAACAGGGGGTCTGACAGCCGTGCTGGTCCTGCTGAAACAAAACCCCTACACACGGTGAAGGGAGTTAAAGTCCCTGTAGTGCATGTAGGTAAGTGGATGGGGAAGGCGGTGTGGGTTGCTCCTTCCTTGGGAAAAGGCAAACCCACTCGTGGGATTGTCTTCGCCCAAGGACCAGGGTATACCTGGTGGGTAATGCAGAAGGATGGGGATATCAGGTGTGTACCTCAAGGAGATCTAATTTTGGGAGAAAACTAATCTGTAATCTAAGTTATATGTTGTAGGAAGATGCTGCAAGATCAACGATAGGTCAACTTTGCAAGGAACTAGGCAAGTGCAACAAGGTCTTGAGCTAAGCTGGTGCTGGCGTCCAGACATCCAACTCCACCTGCCCTGAGTGACCACTTCAGCAGATGAAGAGTAAATAGTCAACAGTTCTTATGGACGTTTCCCGAGAGAGACTTATAGAATGTAAAGATGTACCTACCTATCAATTTGTTAAAGAACAAGGAACAATGATGATGAGAATATGCCAGAGTATAGGGGACCTGAGAGTGACACAAATGTTATGGAATAAGGGGTGGAGGTTGTACTGGGTCTGGCTGGGATGTTAACTTTCCCTGCAGCAGCCCATACAGGGCTGAGCTCTGCACTTGTAGCTAGAACAGCAGTGGTATCACACCAGTGTTGT
>NW_023311977.1:0-1046 GCF_011077185.1 Oxyura jamaicensis
TGTGCCCTGATCAGAATCAATGTACTGGATTATCCCATATCTAGGTACTAAGTGTTCTAATAACATATGGTAATACCAATGGTAATTATATATTTCTGGATACTGCGATCCTCAACAACATTGTTCCCTAGGGGCTGATTTAAAGAACGAAGTCAAAATTTCTTCTTAGTGACGAAATATTCTTTATTGACAGCGCTGGATGCACAGGGGATCCTTCCACCTAATGTGCATACCCGAAGTGACAAACTATCTCATATTTATACAGCAGAACAACGAATATTCAATTAACGCGTATACATATTCATTACCTAAACACGCCTACTCACGCTTCTTATGCTAATTAGCTTATCAGTCCTTTGCACTTGCGCAGATTCTTCCAAGAATTGGGGGCAGGGGTCTTAAGGACATGGGCAGTGGTCTTTGGGAGGAAGGCCATATGTCTTCCTCATAGTATTCTTTATCTAGAATGTAGTGATTTTGCAAGTTTGCAATGTCCTTATCAGTCTGAGCTAATTTGTGTCCTTGTTGTCTATCTGTTTCCTGCCCGAGAGGGGATGTCTGGCAAGTTTTTGTTACTTAGTTTTCACCTATTCTTCACCTCTTGGCTCCTGATAGTATATCTTCCAGACTCAGACTACTTCTTCCTTGACTAACAGATAATATTGAGTAACTAATCTATTCTATTCTTAATACCTAGGTAATGATTCATCCTACTGCCTAGCTAGCTAATCATCCTTTTATATTTACTAATTGCTTGCTTGTTTCAGGGCATCCCTTGAGAATAAGGCATGCCATATAACATTTCACATGGTGATAATCCAGTCTCAGTGTGTGGTTTAGTTCTAATGTTTAAAAGTGCCAATGGTAAGCATTTTGTCCAGGGCATTTGTGTCTCGATCATTAACTTAGCCAATTGTTTTATTGTTTGATTCATTCTTTCTACTTTCTCCGAGCTTTGTGGGTGCCAGGGCGTGTGGTATTCCCACTAAATACCTAATGATTGACATAATAATTTTATTATTTTAGAAGTAAAGTGTGTGCCCTGA
>NW_023311978.1:0-6355 GCF_011077185.1 Oxyura jamaicensis
TGTTGTGGTTTAACCCGGCTGGCAGCTAAACACCACACAGCCGTTCGCTCACCCTCCCCCCTCCCTCTCTGGGATGGGGGAGAGAAACGGGAAAGTGAAGCCTGTGGGTTGAGATAAAGGCAGTTTATTAAGATAGAAAATAATAATGATAATAATAATAATATGTACAAACAAGTGATGCACAATGCAATTGCTCACCACCCGCTGACCGATGCCCAGCCCAACCCCGAGCAGCCGGCCCCCCCACCCCGGCTAGCCACCCCTAGATATTGTTCAGCATGACGTCAGATGGTATGGAATACCCCTTTGGCCAGTCTGGGTCAGCTGTCCTGGGTCTGTCCCCTCCCAGCTCTTGCTGCACCCCCAGCCTGCCCGCTGGCAGGACAGAGTGAGAAGCTGAAAAGTCCTTGGCTTAGTATAAGCAGTGCTCTGCAGCAATTAAAACATCAGCATGTTATCAGCACTCTTCTCATCCTAATCCAAAACATAGCACCCTACCAGCTACTAGGAGGAAAAATAACTGTCCTAACTGAAACCAGGACATATATCCACCCCTTATTCCATACCATTTATGTCATGCTCAGGTTACACTTTTTCCAATACATTCTAGTTAATCACTATTTTCATCTATGGTAATGACGACACACAGTGTTAATAATAATTAACATAATACAACTCAACTCATGGGCTATTCTCACCCAGTATTAAATCCCCTTGAGGTACACACCGGACCTCCCCATTCTTTTGCATTACCCACCAAGTGCATCCAGGTCCTTGAGCAAAAGCAATCCCACGAATGGGTTTGCCTTTTCCTGAGGCAGGAGTAGCCCAGACTGTTTTACCTAGCATATTTCTTACATGCACTACAGGAACTTTATCCCCTTCTACTGTACGTAGCAGGTTTGATTGGGCAGGTCCAGCTCGGTTGGCAGATCCCCTAGTATTGACTAACCAGGTGGCCTTTGCCAAATGTGCATCCCAATTTTTGAATGTCCCAGCACCCATTGCTTTCAGTGGAGTCTTTAACAGTCCATTGTATCGCTCAACTTTACCAGAGGCTGGTGCGTGATAGGGGATGTGATATACCCACTCAATACCATGTCCTTTGGCCCAAGTATCTATAAGGTTGTTTCGGAAATGAGTCCCATTTTCTGACTCAATTCTTTCTGGGGTGCCATGTCGCCATAGCACTTGCTTTTCAAGGCCCAGGATAGTGTTCTGGGCGGTGGCATGGGGCACAGGATATGTTTCCAGCCATCCGGTGGTTGCTTCCACCATTGTAAGTACGTGGCGCTTACCATTGCGGGTTTGAGGGAGTGTGATGTAATCAATCTGCCAGGCCTCTCCATATTTATATTTCAGCCATCGTTCCCCGTACCAAAGAGGCTTTGACCGTTTGGCTTGCTTGATTACAGCACATGTTTCACAATCATGAATAACCTGTGCTATAGTGTCCATGGTCAGGTCCACCCCTCGATCACGAGCCCATCTGTATGTTGCATCTCTGCCTTGATGGCCCGAGGTTTCATGGGCCCATCGGGCTACAAATAGTTCACCCTTATATTGCCAGTCCAGGTCCACCTGAGCCACTTCAATCTTGGCAGCCTGATCCACCTGCTGGTTGTTTTGATGTTCTTCAGTAGCCCGATTCTTGGGCACATGGGCATCTACATGGCGTACCTTTACAACCAGGTTCTCTACCCGGGCAGCAATATCTTGCCATAATGCAGCAGCCCAAATGGGTTTGCCCCTGCGCTGCCAGTTGTTCTGTTTCCATTGCTGTATCCACCCCCAAAGGGCATTTGCTACCATCCATGAATCAGTGTATAGGTAGAGATCTGGCCACTTCTCTCGTTCAGCAATATCTAAAGCCAGCTGGATGGCTTTCACTTCTGCAAATTGACTCGATTCACCTTCTCCCTCAGCAGCTTCTGCAACTCGTCGTGTAGGACTCCATACAGCAGCTTTCCATCTCCGATGCTTTCCCACAATGCGACAGGACCCATCAGTGAATAGGGCATATCTCTTCTCATTTTCTGGTAGCTTGTTGTACAGTGGAGCTTCTTCAGCACGGACCACCTCCTCCTCTGATGACATCCCAAAGTATTTGCCTTCTGGCCAGTCCATAATCACTTCCAAGATTCCCGGACGACTGGGGTTTCCTATTCGAGCCCGCTGAGTAATCAGTGCAACCCACTTGCTCCATGTAGCATCAGTTGCATGATGTGTAGAGGGGACCCTTCCTTTGAACATCCAGCCCAGTACTGGCAGTCGGGGTGCCAGGAGGAGCTGTGCTTCAGTACCGACCACTTCCGAAGCAGATCGAACTCCTTCATATGCCGCCAATATCTCCTTTTCGGTTGGAGTGTAGCGGGCCTCAGATCCTCTGTATCCCCGACTCCAAAAGCCTAGGGGTCGACCTCGAGTTTCCCCAGGTTCTTTCTGCCAGAGGCCCCGGTGGGGCCATTCTCCCTGGCTGCGGTGTAGAGCACATTCTTTACATCTGGTCCCGTTCGGACTGGCCCAAAGGCTACTGCATGAACTATTTCCTGCTTAATTTGTTCAAAAGCTTGTCGTTGCTCAGGGCCCCATTCAAAATCATTCTTCTTACGGGTTACTTGGTAGAGCGGGTTTACAATCAGACTGTAATTTGGAATGTGCATTCTCCAAAACCCCACGACACCTAGGAAAGTTTGTGTTTCCTTTTTGCTAGTTGGTGGAGACATAGCTGTTATTTTGTTGATCACATCCATTGGGATTTGACGACGTCCATCTTGCCATTTTATTCCTAAAAACTGGATCTCTTGTGCAGGTCCTTTAACTTTATTTTGTTTTATGGCAAAACCGGCCTTCAGAAGGATTTGGATTATTTTCTTCCCTTTCTCAAAAACTTCCTTTGCTGTGTCACCCCACACAATGATGTCATCGATGTACTGCAGGTGTTCAGGAGCTCCCCCCTGCTCCAGCGCAGACTGGATCAGTCCATGACAAATTGTAGGGCTATGTTTCCACCCCTGGGGCAGCCAATTCCAAGTATATTGGACTCCCCTCCAAGTAAAAGCAAACTGTGGCCTGCACTCTGCTGCTAGAGGGATGGAGAAAAATGCATTAGCGATATCAATTGTGGCGTACCACTTGGCTGCCTTTGATTCCAGTTCGTACTGGAGTTCTAGCATGTCCGGCACTGCAGCACTCAGTGGTGGTGGTGTGACCTCATTCAGGCCACGATAGTCCACGGTTAGTCTCCACTCCCCATTAGACTTTTGCACTGGCCATATGGGACTATTAAAAGGTGAATGAGTCTTGCTGATCACTCCTTGGCTCTCCAGTTGACGAATTAGCTCATGGATGGGAATCAGGGAGTCTCGGTCGGTGTGATATTGCCGCCGGTGCACAGTTGTAGTAGCAATTGGCACTTGCTGTTCTTCGACCCTCAGCAACCCCACAACAAAAGGGTCCTCTGAGAGACCGGGCAAGGTAGACAATTGTTCAATGCCCTCTGTCTCTAAGACAGCTATGCCAAAAGCCCAGCGGAACCCTTTTGGGTCCTTGAAATATCCTCTTCTAAGATAGTCTATGCCAAGGATGCATGGAGCATCCGGGCCAGTCACAATACGGTGTTTTTGCCACTCATTCCCAGTTAGACTCAGTTCAGCTTCCAATACAGTTAATTGCTGGGATCCCCCCGTCACTCCATAAATACTGATGGGCTCTGGCCCTGTATAGCTTGATGGCATTAGAGTACATTGTGCACCGGTGTCTACTAAAGCCTTATACTTCTGTGCGTCTGATGTGCCAGGCCATCGAATCCACACAGTCCAATAAACTCGATTGTCCCTTTCCTCCCCCTGGCTGGAGGCAGGGCCCCTCTAATCCTCATCAGAATCTTCATTCCTGTGTTTAAAGGACTGCCTGCTGGAAGTTGGAGCAGCAAACTTTTCAGAGACTCCCTTTTTCCCTATTGTTTTCTTTTGCAACTCACGTACCCGTGCCTCTAGGGTCGCGGTGGATTTTCCATCCCATTTTCTCATGTCTTCTCCACGGTCACGTAGGTAAAACCACAGGATGGCACGAGGTGTGTATCCACCTTATCGTCTTCCTTGCACGGATGAGCGCTTACCCCTAATAGCAGAGACATTGGTTTGTACAGGAGGGGAGGAAAATAAACTCTCTTTAAGTTGCTGGACCTCTTCAGAGAGTTTCTCCAAAGTATTCTCTTTTAGTTGGTGAACCCTGGTTCGTTCAGGTGGGGAGGAAAATAATCTCTCTTCAAGGTGGTGGACCTTTTCAGAAAGTTTCTCCAAAGTATTCTCTTTTAGTTGATGGACGCTTTCAGAAAGTTTCTCCACAGACGAGACGCAGGCCTGTAGGGAAGAGGAGAGGCTTTCTTCGTACTGCCGGAGTTGTTTAGCCACATCACCCACTGTGGGTTCCTCATCCTTTTTCCAGGCCATTATTGCCAATGAGCTGGCATATGATGATGGTGCACTCCGTACAAACTTCCGCCACATGGGTCGTGTACACTTGACTTCATCTGGATCTGTGGGTACTTGTCCATTGTCTGGGTCCTCATAAATCACCTCCCGTACGGCTAATTCCCTCAGGTACTGGATTCCCTTCTCCATAGTGGTCCACTTGCCTGGCAGACATACAAGTTCTTCCTTGTAGGGAAACCTTTCCCTGACAGCGTACAGGAGACGCCTCCAGAGGCTGTGAGATCGTGCTCCATCTCCAATTGCTTTGTCAATGCCTGCATCTCTAGCAAGGGATCCCAGCCGCCTGGCTTCCTTGCCCTCTAATTCCACACAATTGGCTCCGGTATCCCAGCACCGGAGCAGCCAGGTGACAAGCTGCTCACCTATGCGGCGACCAAAATCTTTTCGCACATCTCGTAGCTCACGCTGGTATAGGTTTCGGGTAACTACTGCTGATTTTTCAACATCCCCATCTTCATCCTCCTGCACCTCTGATGGCCCAGCCTCGTCTTCTCCATACCTACACCTAGCAGAAGACTCTCTGCGTTCTAAACGACCTGAGTCTCTATACCATTTTTTCACCTTGTCTACAGGGGCAACTTGTACTGCTACAGCTCTTCTCTCTGGCTCAGCCACAGGGTCTGCCACAGGGGTGGGAACACCCTCTGCAGGGGTAACTTGCACTGCTACAGCTCGTTTCTCTGGCCCAGCCACAGGAGCTGGAGCGGCTGCAGGAGCTGGAGCTGGAGCGGATACAGGGGCTGGAGCTGGAGCGGCTGTAGGAGCTGGAGCTGGAACAGCTACAGGGGCAGGAGCTGGAGCGGCTGCAGGAGCTGGAGCTGCAGGAGCTGGGGCGGCTGCAGGAGCAGGAGCTGGGGCGGCTGCAGGAGCAGGAGCCGGAGCAGGAGCTGGGGCGGCTGCAGGAGCTGGGGCAGCTGCAGGAGCAGGAGCTGGAGCAGGAGCTGGGGTGACTGCAGGAGCTGGGGCGGCTGCAGGAGCATGAGCTGGAGCGGCTGCAGGGTCTGTCACTCGGTTCATAGTAGCATCAATTGCAGCTCGATAGGCATAGGCCAGGCCCCAACATGCTACAGTGAGTTGTGTCACTTTGGAACTGCCAGAGTCATGACACTTTTTTTGCAATCATTCTACCAGTTTTTTAGGATTTTGCAGTTGTTCAGGGGTGAATCGGGGGTGCCCACTGCTCTAGCCACCTGCCCATATCCTCCCACACTCCCTGCCACTCACAATTATCCCGCCTCAGGACAGATCTCTGCATGAGATTCCTAAGTAGTTGTTTAACCTTGAACAAAACCTGAAGCGCATTCAAGAGACATAACAACAAGAACATGCTGGTCTGAGTATCCCAAGGATATTCAACATCTTGGAGAGCTATCGTAACTAGCTCGGGGGATAAGAGGGTGCTGAAGGAGAAAGGGAGAGTGAACAAGTAAGGAAAAATATCTTTCCCTGTCCCCTTCACAGACTGGCTCCCTGATGGAAAAAGGCAGTAGGTGTAATTGTTAATAGTTTCCGAGATATAGTTTCCAAAGTACAGAGTCGGCGACAGTGCTGAGTACAAATACCAAGTTAGAGTCATGGCCAGATACTTCATCATATTGTAAGCTATTGTTACACAGCACAGTACCATAACGGTCTTAAACCAGGGCCTGGAAAGGATAAACAGCACGACAGGGATCACATACAGCAAGTAACGTGCTATAAAACTCAATTTGGAATACAGGCACAGCAGACTTGATATTAAAGCAATCAACATTCTGATTAGATCTGTCGTTATCTCAACCCTTCGTGCCCCACGTTGGGCGCCAAAAGAGCTGTTGTGGTTTAACCCGGCTGGCAGCTAAACACCACACAGCCGTTCG
>NW_023311979.1:0-8777 GCF_011077185.1 Oxyura jamaicensis
GCACCTTCATATAATCACATTGTGGTTATGTGTCTGCTACGCTAACATTTTGGCGACCCAGATGGGACGGCGTGGGCACTGCTGAGGCGGATCGTGTCTCGATTACGCTCCAGCCGGCACCGAGGAGTTTCTCGGGGAGCCATCGACCCGCGACCGACCTCCACTGCTCACAACGTACCACTGGATAGGTAAGCAAAGGTGTTTTCTGGTTTTCGGTACCAATCTGGTCTGGAAAGCCTGCCGGTCAGACACGGCGAAAGCCACGCTCGGTTGGGCAGGGAGCTCCCGGGGTAAGCCTAGGCGCCGTCTGTTAGACAGTAGCGAAAGCTCTGCAGGTTCGGCATTGGTGGTCTGGTACACGCTGCAGGATCAGCGTCTGGTCTGGTAATGGTCTGGTAAGAGTTGCTGCGGCGACAGCACTCTCGGTTAACTCTTGCGTTCGGCGTGAGTGGTCTGGTATACACTGCAGGATCAGCGTCTGGTCTGGTAAGCGTTTCTGCGGCAACAGCTCTCTAGGTTTTAACTCTTGTGTGGTAAGTGCTGCAGAAGCGGCACCGTAGCTGCTGAAACAGCTCTCTAGGTTTTAACCCTTGTGTGGTAAGTGCTGCAGAGGCGGCACCTGGCTTGTGGTTGCTTTGTAAAGTTATATTGGTAATGAACAGGTTAAAAGGGATTTTGGGAAAGGGTGCATCTATCCCACAATCGTCACCATTGGGATGTTTATTAGCCCATTGGAGAGAGGGAAATTTGGGGCAAGAAATGTGAAAAGGGAAATTAATTGATTATTGTAATACTTGGTGGCCACAGTACGAATTGGAGGATCAGGAAAAATGGCCTGAAAATGGAACGTTACAATATAATACCATTTTACAGTTGATGTTGTTTTGTAAGCGGGAAGGAAAACTGGATGAACTCCCATATGTAGAGTTATTTTTCTATTTGCGTAGAAAATCCAAGTGGCAGCGTGCTTGTGGAATAATGGTACTAGAAATATTTGCTAATGAACAATGTCAAGCCTGTACCAGGGACAGGCATTGTATGAAACACCAAGCTATGAAAAATAATTGCTGTAGGGCAGACAGTGGAAATATAGATCTGGATATCGCACTGTCCGCCCCTGAACTAAGTCAGGATAAGGCAAGGGGGGATGAAGATAGTGATAGTGATGGAAAGGAAGAAATACCAACTTTAGCATCCCCAATATCATATAGGACTCGGCAGCAGCAAAGGACAGGATGCAATACAAGTAAACAAAAAGGGAATATAATTGCTCCCCTCAGGCAGGGAGTAGGAACGGAGGGACCAATATATGTGAAAGTGCCCTTTACTCCTGGAGACTTAATAATTTGGAAACAGGCAGCAGGCACCTACAGAGAAAATCCTGATAAAGTAGCTAGAGTGGTGAAAATGATAATTAAAACTCAGAATCCGGATTGGGATGACATTCAGGTAATACTAGACACCTTAATGGATTCAACAGAGAAGGATATGGTATTACGAGCTGCTAGGGACAGAACTCGTGAGGATATTCGGAATGGATTGGTACCCGGAAATGTTGATCAGAACCTCCCCACTGAGGATCCGCAGTGGGATTATAATACTGGGGAAGGAATGAGAAGGCTGAGGAGGTATCAGGATTTGGTACAAATTGGTGTACAAAATGCTATGCCTCGGACCATAAACTGGTCGAAATTATATAATGTGAGGCAAGAAAAGGCGGAATCACCTTCCGCATTTCTGGAGAGATTGAAGGAAACTGCTAAAAAATACACTGATTTGGACATAGAAACCGACCAGGCTAAAGCTCAGCTAGCCCTTATTTTCTTAGGGCAGTCACAGGAAGATATTCGGAAAAAGCTACAGAAACTAGAAGGTGTGGACTTGAGGAACATGGATAAGTTATTAGAGGTAGCCTGGAAGGTATATAATAATAGGGAGAAGGAAACAAGCAAGAGACAGCAACAGGGTTTGCTGGCTGTAATTCAGGGGCGAGGAGGTTTGGGACTAAGGGGTAAGGGAAGAGGAAATCCTAATAGCCGAGGAGCGGGGATAGGGAAAGGATTTGCAGGTCCCAGTAGGAACAGGGTAGACAGACTAGGTTTGAATCAGTGTGCATTCTGCAGGAGGGAAGGTCACTGGAAAAATGAGTGCCCCTGTAGGGAGCAACAGTTTTCCAGCACCAAGAACCTCTTTCAGAATCAAGAAATAGCAAAAGCCATGGTGCTGGGAGAATACAGTAGCTGACTAGATAATAGGTTAACAGAGGACAAGGAACCTTTTGTGAAAATCCAAATAGGGAATAAGGAGGTAAAGTTTCTTATTGACACAGGAGCTACATATTCAGTACTTAATGAATTAGATGGGAAGGTGGGGAATAAAAAGACTACAATTGTAGGTACCACCGGGAAGGAAGAGGTACGGCCATTCCTTCGACCCCTCGATTTACGGTTTGGGGGTAAAGAGATAACCCATGAATTGTTGTATATGCCAGAGTGCCCAGTACCTCTTTTGGGACGGGACCTGTTAACAAAATTGAATGCCACCCTGGTCTTCGAGAATGGGGAGTTAATTATGAAAGTTCTGGAATCAAAAGTAGGACAGATTTTGATGATTACAGAGAAGGCCGTCCCACAGATACCAGAAGAGGTAGAGGATGCAGTCATACCTACAGTTTGGGAGACAGACGTACCTGGAAAATCAAAGGGAGCACAACCTGTAAAGATAGAGTTGAAGGAAGGGGTTAGGCCAGTTCGGATCAGGCAGTACCCATTAAAACTGGAAACAAGGTTGGGAATAGTGAAGATAATAGACAAATTTCTTAATTACCATATTTTGGAGGAGTGCAAATCAGAATATAACACCCCAGTCTTCCCAGGAAAGAAACCCAATGGGGAATATAGGCTAGTACAGGACCTTAGGGCAATAAATGAAATAACAAAAGACATCCATCCAGTGGTGGCTAATCCTTACACATTGTTAACATCTGTGAAGGAGAAATATAAATGGTTTACAGTAAAAGATTTAAAAGATGCTTTCTTCTGCATACCCATTGACAAGGATAGCAGGAAACTTTCTGCCTTCGAGTGGGAAAATCCGCACAACGGACGGAAGATGCAGTTATCTTGGACAAGGCTCCCGCAAGGATTCAAGAATAGTCCAACTCTCTTCGGTAGTCAATTGGCTAAGGAAATAGAAGACTGGACTAAGCAAGGATGTATCCAGGTACCAAGGGACCAATATTTGTTACTACAATATGGGGATGATAATTAATAGCTACCGAGGAGGAATCACAGTGCATCCAGGTAACTATTGAAATCTTAAATCAATTAGGAATGAATGGATATAAGGTCTCAACAGAAAAGGTACAGATTGCATGCTTAACAGTAATTTATTTAGGATGCAAAATTTCACAAGGACAAAGAAGATTAGGAGTCAATCGAATACGGGCTATCTGCGATATTCCCGAACCTCAAAACTTACATGAACTGAGGGCCTTCTTGGGTATGACTGGTTGGTGCAGGCTATGGGTAATGCACTATGGGCTCATAGCTAAACCTCTCTATGAAGCTCAAAAGGCCCATGTGCTTGTCTGGGGAAAAGAACAAAAGGAGGCTTTCAGGAAGATGAAAGAGGCCCTCACAAAGGCACCCGCTTTAGGTTTGCCTGACCTGTCAAAAGATTTCCAATTATTTGTCCATGAAAGACAACGATTAGCTTTGGGGGTGCTAACTCAACGGTTAGGGAGCTGGAAACGACCAGTGGGATACTTCTCCAAACAGATGCAGTAAGTGCAGGGTGGTACACGAGGGTGTTTAAGGGCGGTAGCAGCTACAGTCCTCCTAATACAAGAAGCTAGAAAACTAACCTTGGGGAAACGCATTGAAGTATTTGTGCCACATATGGTAACTACAGTTTTGGAACAAAAGGGGGGTCATTGGTTATCACCTAGCCGAATGATGAAGTACCAGGCTATACTAACTGAACAGGATGACGTGACCCTAAACACAACTAATCTGTTGAACCCAGCAGTTTTTCTAGGAACATCGCCGCAAGAAGGAAGTCTGAACCATAATTGTATGGCAGTCATCGAATATACGTATGCAAGCAGGGCGGACTTGAAGGACACACCCCTAGAAAGGTATGATTGGGAACTTTTTACTGATGGTAGTAGTTTTGTGGAAAACGGGACCCGATATGCAGGATACGCAGTAACGACTTCAAGAACTATAATCGAAGCGAATTCTCTTAACCCCCGGGACCTCAGCACAGCGGGCAGAAATAATAGCCCTTACGCGAGCATTAGAGCTGAGTGAAGGAAAGGAAGTGAATATATGGACAGATTCAAAATATGCCTTTGGAGTAGTTCATGTGCATGGAGCGTTATGGAAGGAGAGAGGACTGCTGTCTTCACAAGGAGCTAACATAAAGCATCAAGAGGAAATAATGAAATTAATAATGGCTGTGCAAAAACCCCAGCAAGTGGCCATAATGCACTGTAAGGCCCATCAAGGAGGAACATCAGAAGTTGCAGAAGGAAATAGGCTGGCAGACCAGACAGCTCGACGGGTTGCACGAGAGGTATGGAAACTGATGGCCTTGATTCCGTCGAAGGTAGGTCTCTCTCGTTTTAACTTCCCAAAGTTCCCAAGGTACTCCCAGGAGGATGAGAAGCTGGCAAAACTGATGAAGGCTCAAAAGAATTCTGACGGATGGTATGTGACTGCTACCGGACAGGTGGTGATACCCTCCTTGATAATGAGAGAAATATTACAAACAAAACACAACGAATGTCACTGGGGTGCAGAAGCAATCAATGGTAACTTATTTAAAACATAATATTGTCTCAGTACATATGTTAACAATGGCAAAGGCAGTGATGTCCAAGTGTGAAATTTGCTTAAAGAATAACCCAGTGGCAAGGAAACATGCTGAAATGGGACGAATTCGAACAGGCATGGAACCAGGTGATTACTGGCAAATCGATTTTATAGAATTACCAAGAACAAGGGGATATAAGTATCTATTAGTGGGGGTAGATACCTTTTCTGGATGGCCGGAGGCCCTTCCCTGTCGCACCAATCAAGCAAGGGAAACAGTGAAGTGGCTGCTACGGGAGATTATCCCTAGGTTTGGTGTACCATTAGGTATCTCTTCAGATAGGGGACCACATTTCATTGCAACTGTGGTTAAAGATGTTAGTAGATTATTGGGAATCTCCTGGAATTTACATACCCCGTGGAGACCCCAGTCCAGTGGTCAAGTAGAGCGAATGAATCAGACCTTGAAAGGGCAATTAAGTAAGATCTGTCAGGAAGCTAAGATACAATGGCCACAGGCCTTGCCGATAGCTTTATTACGAATCAGAATAAAACCCAGAAGTGGAATGTCTGTAAGCCCTTTTGAGATTATGTATGGAAAACCTTATGAATCCCCTGAGCCAAATCCAAGTATGCATATTGGTGGTAAACAAGATGTTTATAATTATGTTTTATCTCTTGGCAAAACCTTAGCTCGACTACGAAGTGTCCTGGTGTGGAATCGACCTTTGTCTCTGGAAAATCCTGTGCATGATGTTCAACCAGGGGATACAGTTTATATTAAGAACTGGAATGAAGAACCTTTAAAGGAACGGTGGGCCGGACCCTATCAGGTCTTACTGACAACCTTTACGGCTATCAAGGTAGAAGGAGTGGATGCCTGGATACATTACACTCGAGTGAAACGGGTACCAAGACTTTGGGAAGCTCAACCAATAGGTCCTACTAAACTGAGGATACGAAGTATATAAATGGCTAGATTTTGGCATAAGGTTTTCACATTATTTTGGGTACCATTGTGTAATAACCAAATAAGTGCTATATTTTTAGAGATACCCCAGAAGCAAGGAAGTATAACAGAATATTTTGGTAACAATGCTACTCTGGTCTGCAAGGTCGCAAATGATGCTCCAGTAAATTTGTCTAAGGCTCGGATTGTGTGGGAAAGGATCCGAGCCCCCCCGCAAAATCCTGAGGTAATTTATGACAATGAGAAAGGACAAAGAGAATTATGGGATGAATGGAAAGGAAAAGGAAAGGCAATAGAAAGAGGCTTGGGAAAGGAAGGTAGTGTAGAGTTACACCTTCATGGCTTGACCCTTCATGACCAAGGAAAATATAGATGTTTGGTGAGGACCAACGACAGTGCGGATTGCGGATTATGGAATCTGAGCATGAAAGGAAAAGAGGACTATGGGATCAAACCTGGCTACGAGAATTACCCAGTCTTCCTGGGAAGTAACGTGCTCGTTTACTGTATTCTACAGAATAGTAGCAAGGTCAGAATAGGCTGGATAAAAGACAATTAACTAATAAAAAGGGATGAAAGACATGGGATGGAGATAAGATTGGGAGGACAAATGACCCTGACAATAAAAGAAGTTACTAGAGAGGACCTAGGGGAATACCAATGTTTTTATAATAATAAAACCACTTCAGGGTTTAGTAAAATTAGGATTCTTGAGGTAGGAAGTAAGAGGAAGAGGTCGATTCAATCTTCAATACAGGTGACTCAGTGGCCACCGAGGTACCAAGAGGAAAATTTAATGATAGGCCTAATCAGAGATTTTGCAAAAATACAGAATGTGAGCCAAGTAACTGCTTGCCTACCATTACCAAAGGCGGCAGGTGATCCTATTCCATGGGGAATTATAACTTCCCCGTTGCCCCAAATTGAACAAAACAAAACAATACAATGCAAAGAAATAAAGACTACAGAAATGGTAAAGTCTGTAGGGTATTACAGGGAGAGGGTAATTCTTTACCACTCACAATGTGAAAGGAAGAGGAATTACGAATTTACGAACCTAAATACAATTAGTGGAAAGCTTGGATGGTGCGTGTATGATGAACAACGTACGGTACCACAGGAAAGAATTAGGTGGGAATGTGAAGAAACAAGCGAACCAAAGGAACTAGAGGGATGGGACAGCGCATGGACAATGAGTATTTTACAAAGATTCCAATACGGGGGGGATACCCCTTGGTGTATAAGATGGACTGGTAAAAAGGAAAATACAAATCAGACGGACCAGACTTATATGGTAACCCAACCAGAGGTTAGTAATCAGGAAATGGTGAAAAGGGTCCCTTGGTGGAATTGTACCCAAATTTTAGACTGTGATACAGATTTGAAATTGATAACTTTACTGCCAGTGAAAGTAGCTTTAGCGACAGGATGTGCATGCAGAAGACTACAGACAAACGGGAACTTGAAAGGCCAAAAGAGAATTGCTGTAGACTGTAAATATTCAACCATACAGAGCATGGGACACTTCGTATGGGCAACCAATGATGGAACTTGGACAACTCACCTGCGCTTGGATGGCCCAGCAAAAGAAATCACTCTGGGCCTGCCCACTTTATGCCCTATTTGGAAGAAGTCTCCATTTAAAGGAGACTTGAGGGACTCAAGAACGAGAACAAACAGAGAGACAGATGGAGTGGACCAGGATATAGAAGATGATGAACGGCAGGAACCACCCACTGCAGTTAAGATGGGGTGGGTAGTAGAGTCTCTATTTGCCCCAATAGCAACGTATCGGAATAGAGAAATGCTATATAATTTGATGGCACAGGTGGACAGATTGGCAAACGTGACCAGGAAAGGATTTAAAGATCTAAATCTGCAATTGCAGGCCACTACTAAAATGACCTTGCAGAACAGAATGGCTTTGGATATGCTTTTAATAAAAGAGCATGGAGTATGTGGATACCTGAGAGATAGGGTAGATCATTGCTGTGTGTATATCCCTAATGTAACTGCGGATGTAGAATATGATATATCCCCATTGGCCCACATCGAGCAGAACTTAAGGGAGGAAAAGCATGAAGCTGAACAAAGCTGGTTGGGGGCTATCCTCGAGGGATTAGGGCTTCACTTACAAGGATGGGTTAGATCTCTCCTACAAACGATCATTTTACTGATAGTTATGTTTCTTATAATATGGTTAATGTACATGTGCATACGGGGAGAAATAACTAGGAGTAGTGCATGGAACCGCTGAATAATGGAAATCCTTGCTAGGGAACATCCAAAACATCTCGCCCCACCACCACCAGATGATCTAATAATAAAGCATTCAAATTATGGGAAAACCCCTTATCACGGTAAGGCATAATACTGATGTTATCGATCTAATGATGGGGAATATGAAAATACTTGCCCCAATAGAGTGAAGTATTTTCAAAGGGGGGAATGTTAGGGTTAAGAAACAATTTTTGATAATGAGATGGGAGATTCATAGCCAAATATTATCATGTATATAATAAAGGAAAACATAAATAAATGATAGAAGGACAGAGGAGTGACAAGACGGACCTTGAGAGATAGAACAGGAACAACTTGAGCCTTGTTAGGAAGATAAGATGGATAAGGTGGGTTAGGACTGAAGCCAAGAACTAATTAAAGTCAAGAACTGAAAAGGAGCATGCGCCAAGGAGAAGAGGTGAAAAGTTTAACCCTGAGGATGACTCCTTACTTCATCTGGAAGACCCCCGGGACGACCACCAGAGAGCACCACGCATGTGCAAATGGGAGGAGAGATAATTAGCATACAAAGCGAGGCTGATGTTGTAAATATTAATGAATACTAATGAATATGTAACTTTTAGGATGTTAATAGCGATCGGGATGTAACGGGACTTGAAGCCAGATTTGGGCGCCTGCCCCTGGTTTCCAGCGCTGAATAAAGCACCTTCATATAATCACATTGTGGTTATGTGTCTGCTACGCTAACA
>NW_023311980.1:0-4836 GCF_011077185.1 Oxyura jamaicensis
ACCAGCTACTAGGAGGAAAAATAACTGTCCTAACTGAAACCAGGACATATATCCACCCCTTATTCCATACCATTTATGTCATGCTCAGGTTACACTCTTTCCAATACATTCTAGTTAATCACTATTTTCATCTATGGTAGTGATGACACACAGTATTATATAATAATTAACATAATACATCTCAACTCATGGGCTATTCTCACCCAGTATTAAATCCCCCTGAGGTACACACCGGACCTCCCCATTCTTTTGCATTACCCACCAAGTGCATCCAGGTCCTTGAGCAAAAGCAATCCCACGAATGGGTTTGCCTTTTCCTGAGGCAGGAGTAGCCCAGACTGTTTTACCTAGCATATTTCTTACATGCACTACAGGAACTTTATCCCCTTCTACTGTACGTAGCAGGTTTGATTGGGCAGGTCCAGCTCGATTGGCAGATCCCCTAGTATTGACTAACCAGGTGGCCTTTGCCAAATGTGTGTCCCAATTTCTGAATGTCCCAGCACCCATTGCTTTCAGTGTAGTCTTTAACAGTCCATTGTATCGCTCAACTTTACCGGAGGCTGGTGCGTGATAGGGGATGTGATACACCCACTCAATACCATGTTCTTTGGCCCAAGTATCTATAAGGTTGTTTCGGAAATGAGTCCCATTGTCTGACTCAATTCTTTCTGGGGTGCCATGTCGCCATAGCACTTGCTTTTCAAGGCCCAGGATAGTGTTCCGGGCAGTGGCATGGGGCACAGGATATGTTTCCAGCCACCCAGTGGTTGCTTCCACCATTGTAAGTACGTGGCGCTTACCATTGCGGGTTTGAGGGAGTGTGATGTAATCAATCTGCCAGGCCTCTCCATATTTGTATTTCAGCCATCGTCCCCCGTACCAAAGAGGCTTTGACCGTTTGGCTTGCTTGATTGCAGCACATGTTTCACAATCATGAATAACCTGTGCTATAGTGTCCATGGTCAGGTCCACCCCTCGATCACGAGCCCATCTGTATGTTGCATCTCTGCCTTGATGGCCCGAGGTTTCATGGGCCCATCGGGCTACAAATAGTTCACCCTTATATTGCCAGTCCAGGTCCACCTGAGCCAGTTCAATCTTGGCAGCCTGATCCACCTGCTGGTTGTTTTGATGTTCTTCAGTAGCCCGATTCTTAGGCACATGGGCATCTACATGGCGTACCTTTACAACCAGGTTCTCTACCCGGGCAGCAATATCTTGCCATAATGCAGCAGCCCAAATGGGTTTGCCCCTGCGCTGCCAGTTGTTCTGTTTCCATTGCTGTAACCACCCCCAAAGGGCATTTGCTACCATCCATGAATCAGTGTATAGGTAGAGAACTGGCCACTTTTCTCGTTCAGCAATATCTAAAGCCAGCTGGATGGCTTTTACTTCTGCAAATTGACTCGATTCACCTTCTCCCTCAGCAGCTTCTGCAACTCGTCGTGTAGGACTCCATACAGCAGCTTTCCACCTCCGATGCTTTCCCACAATGCGACAGGACCCGTCAGTGAACAGGGCATATCTCTTCTCATTTTCTGGTAGCTTGTTGTACAGTGGAGCTTCCTCAGCACGGACCACCTCCTCCTCTGATGACATCCCAAAGTATTTGCCTTCTGGCCAATCCATAATCACTTCCAAGATTCCCGGACGACTGGGGTTTCCTATTCGAGCCCGCTGAGTAATCAGTGCAACCCACTTGCTCCATGTAGCATCAGTTGCATGATGTGTAGAGGGGATCCTTCCTTTGAACATCCAGCCCAGTACTGGCAGTCGGGGTGCCAGGAGGAGCTGTGCTTCAGTACCGACCACTTCCGAAGCAGATCGAACTCCTTCATATGCCGCCAATATCTCCTTTTCGGTTGGAGTGTAGCGGGCCTCAGATCCTCTGTATCCCCGACTCCAAAACCCTAGGGGTCGACCTCGAGTTTCCCCAGGTTCTTTCTGCCAGAGGCTCCAGGTGGGGCCATTCTCCCCGGCTGCGGTGTAGAGCACATTCTTTACATCTGGTCCCGTTCGGACTGGCCCAAGGGCTACTGCATGAACTATTTCCTGCTTAATTTGTTCAAAAGCTTGTCGTTGCTCAGGGCCCCATTCGAAATCATTCTTCTTACGGGTTACTTGGTAGAGCGGATTTACAATCAGACTGTAATTTGGAATGTGCATTCTCCAAAACCCCACGACACCTAGGAAAGTTTGTGTTTCCTTTTTGCTAGTTGGTGGAGACATAGCTGTTATTTTGTTGATCACATCCATTGGGATTTGACGACGTCCATCTTGCCATTTGATTCCTAAAAACTGGATCTCTCGTGCAGGTCCTTTAACTTTACTTTGTTTTATGGCAAAACCGGCCTTCAGAAGGATTTGGATTATTTTCTTCCCTTTCTCAAAAACTTCCTTTGCTGTGTTACCCCACACAATGATGTCATCGATGTACTGCAGGTGTTCAGGAGCTTCCCCCTGCTCCAGCGCAGACTGGATCAGTCCATGGCAAATTGTAGGGCTGTGTTTCCACCCCTGGGGCAGCCGATTCCAAGTATATTGGACTCCCCTCCAAGTAAAGGCAAACTGTGGCCTGCACTCTGCTGCTAGAGGGATGGAGAAAAATGCATTAGCGATATCAATTGTGGCGTACCACCTGGCTGCCTTTGATTCCAGTTCGTACTGGAGTTCTAGCATGTCCGGCACTGCAGCACTCAGTGGTGGTGTGACCTCATTCAGGCCACGATAGTCCACGGTTAGCCTCCACTCCCCATTAGACTTCCGCACTGGCCATATGGGACTATTAAAAGGTGAATGAGTCTTGCTGATCACTCCTTGGCTCTCCAGTTGACGAATTAGCTCATGGATGGGACTCAGGGAGTCTCGGTCGGTGCGATATTGCCGCCGGTGCACAGTTGTAGTAGCAATTGGCACTTGTTGTTCTTCGACCCTCAGCAACCCCACAACAAAAGGGTCCTCTGAGAGACCGGGCAAGGTAGACAATTGTTCAATGCCCTCTGTCTCTAAGGCAGCTATGCCAAAAGCCCAGCGGAACCCTTTTGGGTCCTTAAAATATCCTCTTCTAAGATAGTCTATGCCAAGGATGCATGGAGCATCCGGGCCAGTCACAATACGGTGTTTTTGCCATTCATTCCCAGTTAGACTCAGTTCAGCTTCCAATACAGTTAATTGCTGGGATCCTCCCGTCACTCCATAAATACTGATGGGTTCTGGCCCCTTATAGCCTGATGGCATTAGAGTACATTGTGCACCGGTGTCTACTAAAGCCTTATACTTCTGTGCGTCTGACGTGCCAGGCCATCGAATCCACACAGTCCAATAAACTCGATTGTCCCTTTCCTCCCCCTGGCTGGAGGCAGGGCCCCTCTAATCCTCGTCAGAATCTTCATTCTTGTGTTTAAAGGACTGCCTGCTGGAAGTTGGAGCAGCAAACTTTTCAGAGACCCCCTTTTTCCCAATTGTTTTCTTTTGCAACTCACGTACCCGTGCCTCTAGGGTCGCGGTGGATTTTCCATCCCATTTTCTCATGTCCTCTCCATGGTCACGTAGGTAAAACCACAGGATGGCCCGAGGTGTGTATCCACCATATCGTCTTCCTTGCACGGATGAGCGCTTACCCCTAATAGCAGAGACATTGGTTCGTACAGGAGGGGAGGAAAATAAACTCTCTTTAAGTTGCTGGACCTCTTCAGAGAGTTTCTCCAAAGTATTCTCTTTTAGTTGGTGGACCCTGGTTCGTTCAGGCGGGGAAGAAAATAATCTCTCTTCAAAGTGGTGGACTTTTTCAGAAAGTTTCTCCACAGCCGAAACGCAGGCCTGTAGGGAAGAGGAGAGGCTTTCTTCGTACTGCCGGAGTTGTTTAGCCACATCACCCACTGTGGGTTCCTCATCCTCTTTCCAGGCCATTATTGCCAATGAGCTGGCATATGATGATGGTGCACTCCGTACAAACTTCCGCCACATGGGTCGTGTACACCTGACTTCATCTGGATCTGTGGGTCCATCTGGATCTGTGGGTCCATTGTCTGGGTCCTCATAAATCACCTCCCGTACGGCTAATTCCCTCAGGTACTGGATTCCCTTCTCCATAGTGGTCCACTTGTTTGGCAGACATACAAGTTCTTCCTTGTAGGGAAACCTTTCCCTTACAGCATACAGGAGACGCCTCCAGAGGCTGTGAGATCGTGCTCCATCTGCAATTGCTTTGTCAATGCCTGCATCTCTAGCAAGGGATCCCAGACGCCTGGCTTCCTTGCCCTCTAATTCCACACAATTGGCTCCGGTATCCCAGCACCGGAGCAGCCAGGTGACAAGCTGCTCACCTATGCAGCGACCAAAATCTTTTCGCACATCTCGTAGCTCACGCTGGTATAGGTTTCGGGTAACTACTGTTGATTTTTCAACATCCCCATCTTCATCCTCCTGCTCCTCTGATAGTCCGACCTCGTCTTCTCTACACCTAGACCTAGCAGAAGACTCTCTGCGTTCTAAACGACCTGAGTCTCTATACCATTTTTTCACCTTGTCTACAGGGGCAACTTGTACTGCTACAGCTCGTTTCTCTGACCCAACCACAGGGTCTGCCACAGGGGTTGGAACACCCCCTGCAGGGGCAACTTGCACTGCTACGGCTCGTTTCTCTGGCCCAGCCAGAGGAGCTGGAGCGGCTGCAGGAGCTGGAGCTGGAACAGCTACAGGAGCAGGAGCTGGAGCTGCAGGAGCTGGAGCTGGAGCTGTAGGAGCTGGAGCAGCTGCAGGAGCTGGAGCTGCAGGAGCTGGAGCTGCAGGAGCTGGAGCGGCTGCAGGAGCAGGAGCTGGGGTGGCTGCAGG
>NW_023311981.1:0-4026 GCF_011077185.1 Oxyura jamaicensis
TTTGGGAAAATATGGGAAGAGAGAGGATTTATAAATTCACGAGGAAAAGGACTAATTCATCAGGAGTTGATTCTCCAAGTTTTACAAGCCATCAGGGAGCCTAAGGAGATTGCGGTGGTGCATGTAAAAGGACACAAGCGAGGGCTGAATCCTCAAATCAGAGGTAATAACTTAGCTGACCAGGAAGCAAAAAGAGCAGCTCTCATGGGTGTATATGAACTGACTAAGAGAGCAGACTGCCCAAATTGTGGCAAGGGGAAGGATTTAAAGAAATTTCCATGCTATGATTGCTGGAAAGACTGGGGAGTAGAAGGGATTGATTGTAATTGTTTGGAGGAGGAGAGTCCGCCTTACAGGAAGTGTTACAAGCATGGCCCAGCTAAGCCTTTATGTTCTGGTGGGCACGCCCCCCTCCCCTTGTTTTGTTTTACTACTGTAGAAAAGGAAAAGATGACACAAATGGGGATTCGAGAAAGTGAAAAAGGAAAATGGGTACTACCTGACGGACAAGAAGTGTTACCAAAATCAGTAGCTATGAGGGTGCTACGGAGATTTCATGAACAAATGCATTGGGGTGCTCAGGCGTTAGTAGATCAATTCGCCAATAATTATATGTGTATAGGGATATATAACATAGCGAAGGGAATTGTTAATGGGTGTATGATTTGTCGGAGGGTAAATGCTAAAAATATGAGAAAAAGGGTTCTGGGAGGACGAGAATTAGCCCACCGACCCTTTGCAAGAATTCAATTGGATTTTACCGAACTTCCCAAAACAGGAAGATACAAATATTTGCTGGTAATCATAGACCATCTTACAAATTTTGTTGAAGCATTTCCCACGACAAGGGCTACAGCACAAACCGTAGTGAAAATATTGTTAGAAAACATAATTCCCCGATATGGGATTGTAGAAGCAATAGATTCTGATAGGGGATCACACTTTGTGTCAAAAGTGTCCCGTGACACAATGAAAGCTTTAGGAATCAAATGGGAATATCATACTCCCTGGCATCCTCAGAGCTCGGGGAAAGTAGAACAGATGAACGGGGAAATTAAAAAGCAACTTACTAAATTAATGTTAGAAACGAAAACCTCTTGGATAAAGTGCTTGCCGCTAGCTTTGTTAAGTATACGCGTGAAGCCCAGGACTGATCTGGGAATCTCCCCTTTTGAAATGCTGTATGGTATGCCTTACGATCTTGAGATACCCCTTGATCATCCCCACCTACAAGATGATCAATTAAAACCTTACCTCACACAATTGATAAATAGACGCAGGGAATTACAGAAAAAGGGTTTAATTGTGCAACGTCCTCCTTTGGATATGGCAATCCACAAGATACAGCCTGGAGATAAGGTCCTGATAAAAACTTGGAAAGAAGTTACATTAACACCACAATGGGAAGGCCCCTATGTTGTTTTGCTTACTACAGAAACAGCTGTCCGGACTGTGGAGAAAGGATGGACACATGCCAGCCGTGTTAAAGGACCCATCTGTGACGAGAAGTGGGAGATCGCTCCAGGAAACAAAGACCTGAAGCTCACATTGCGACGAACTCGATAGGTACCGTGGGTTAAGGTAGAGGCTCTCCCCTGAAGAACACTACTGCTGCCGAGAAGAACTAAAACCTCGTAGTTGGCTGCAACCCAACTGACGAGTGAGGCAGAGGAGTGAATAAGAGGGGAAAGAAATGGGCCTCAGCCATTCCTATCAGTATTTAGGGGTTCTCGCAGTGATTTCATCCTGCATAGCGACTCAACACCACCCCCACCAACCCTTTAAATGGACTTTAAGTCGATTCGAGGATCAACAGGTTATTGCTACCCAGATAACATCGGGGGGGCCAAGCTTTACTTCTACACTATGTAAGCTGATCCCGAGGCCCCAATGCTGGGAATATATGGGATTTTATATGTGCCCGAGTTCGAATCCTGGAAAGGGGTACTGCAACTCCCCTAATCAATATTACTGCAGCTACTGGGGTTGTGAGACTATAGCCCCTAGCTGGATACCGGGATACGGTAGAGATAAATACTTAAGGGTCCAATGGGGTCCATATGGGTGCATTCCACCGCAAGGGTGGGGAGGACGTGGAAACTGCAAATATCTTTTTTTAAATGTTACCCAACCCACGGATAGAGGGTGGAACATGGGAAGAGTGTGGGGAATAAGGTATACGGAACCTGGAACTGACAAGGGAGGACTCATACTAATAAAGAAGGAAATACCCGAGACTTCCAAGGTAGTCGGGCCTAATAAAGAGTTATTAGGGGAAGTTTTGATTGCCCAGACTGTAAAGATACCTGGGACTGCCCGACCTACTACAGTGTTTTTCAATAAGTCGACAGAGTTATCCTTTCCCACACTGCTTCCAAGCATTGTGAAAAAGAAAGAGGTTGTACCCGGGAGTAGTATGTGGAAAGTTATAAATGCTAGTTTCCAGGTACTAAATCAAACTAATCCTGAGATAACTGAAGGGTGCTGGCTATGTCTAAGTGTTAAGCCCCCATATTATGAAGCTATAGGGGATATGGGGAGGTCTGAATATTCAAATGAGTTAAATCCTTCCAAATGCAGTTGGGGTCAGGAAATCGGGATAACTTTGACTCAAGTTACAGGAAAAGGTAGATGTGTCGGCACAGTTCCAAGAGATAAAAATGATCTGTGCCATGTCACTGAAAAAATGGACCGAACCCACAAATGGTTAATTCCTGCAAATAACACTAGGTGGGTATGTTCATCGTTAGGAGTCACTCCTTGCATATCTTTAAAATTGTTTAGCACATCTCATGATTTTTGTGTACAGGTGGTCATTATACCAAGGATTCAATACCACACTGAAGAGTATATGTATACCCATCACACAGTGGCTGAATACCATCTGGTAAAGAGGGAGCCTATTACGGCCGTCACCTTAGCCACTTTAATGGCTCTCGGGGCTGCAGGTGCAGGAACTGGAATTGCTTCCCTGGTAAAACAAAGCCAGGAATTTACTTCTCTACGCATTGCCGTAGATGAGGATCTGGCCCGTATAGAGCAATCAATAACAGCTCTGGAAAAATCGGTTAGGTCATTATCTGAAGTGGTACTCCAAAACCGTAGAGGGTTGGATTTGATTTTCTTACAACAAGGAGGACTGTGTGCAGCCCTGCGTGAAGAATGTTGTGTATATGCAGATCATACTGGGGTGGTGAGAGATACAATGACTAAATTGCGGGAAGGATTAGAAAAACGCAAAAGGGAAAATGAGGCTCGTCAGAATTGGTATGAATCCTGGTTTAATTACTCACCTTAGCTTACTACCCTGCTATCAACCATAGCGGGGCCCTTGTTGTTACTTATATTAGCACTGACTTTTGGACCATGTATATTCAATCGAGTAATTGCAATTGTAAAAAGCCGATTAGAGGCAGCTCATCTTATGCTCGTGCGCGCTAAGTATGAATCTCTTGAGCAGGAGGACAACGCAGAAACTTTGATGCTCAGCAAGCAAATATTGCAAAAATTCAATGAACAAAATATGTTAGAAAAAGAAAAAGGAGGGATTGTAATAAATTAGTGGGGGTTTGTTCATTGTCTTTGAGGAATTTGGAGGATCTGCTGAGGAGATAAGGGTGCACAATTTAATGGCCTTGATAAGGGGGAGGATTAAGCAAACAGATAGCAGGAGGGGGTGTTGGGTAAACATCCTTGAGTGAAAACAGACTCTGTGAAGTTCCTTACCACAAGACATCCTTTTTGCCACTTCACTTCCCCCACCTGAACACGAGCACAACGCGTGATCACCGGCAGAGGAACAACGACCCCCCTCTCAACAATAGACTGCGCAGCCTCAGCCAGTTCAACAAGTCCTGACAAGCCGGAATTCGACTGCTATAAAATAGCAACCCTGGAAAGGGAAGTTGCGTGCTGTTGCGGAGCGGAGACTCCCCAGCCGCCCAGCGCTGTTTTGCTTGTGTCTGCTTACTTGATTAATAAAATAATTTCAATAGACCAGAAAATTGTGTGGTCTAATTTATAACA
>NW_023311982.1:0-3637 GCF_011077185.1 Oxyura jamaicensis
AAAATAATTTCAATAGACCAGAAAATTGTGTGGTCTAATTTATAACAATTTGGTGCCGTGACTCGGATGAAGGCGGATTGAGCAGGAATCCCTCTAGGGGAGGCGCCCTGCCGATTTCGGCGGCCCCAGAAATGGAAACTCCTGCTCGAGCCCTTCACCGACGAACCCAAAATTTGACACAAGCAAATAAAACCGGTAAACCCCAGGCAATCTTTGTGCACGAAGACCGAACGAAGACCCACGGGGTGGGTAAGTATAGGCCGGTGTTCCGTTCGGTTGGGGTTGGGTATCCCGGAGCATAACGCCTGAGACGTCCAGAGACGTCACGTGTGAGACGTCCAGTGGGACGAGGCGAGTGCGGACCCCTCGGTAGTGCGGTTCCCACATCCCGCGAGGGACTGGGCCACGAAAAGGGGGAAGCGTTGTGTGTGTGTGTGTGTGAAGGTGCTCCGGAAGATGGGACAGAAGAAAAGTAAGCCTTCTGGTCCCATGGGTAAGGGAAACTCTAGTGTGAGTTTACCGGATAGTCCACTGGGACTAATGATTAAAATGATTAGTGATTCCCCTTCTAGGCGGGGAAAGAGTAAAGTAAAGTGAATATGCACACCTTTGGATTAACTCAGAAACTGGAGCTAATCTGTATCTCCTAAAAGAAAAAGGAGGGAAAGGGAGACGTGGCACCACCTCTCTACATAACTCCTCCTATGCCTATGGCCCTCTCCCTTCCAGAACCCGCTGATCCCCAATTTTCAGGGGAGTCAGTGAGATTGACTCCAGTGCTCAAGGGCCAGTAATTAGGAGTCAAACTAAGTAACAAAAAACTTGCCAGACATCCCATCTCAGGCAGGAAACAGATGGACAACAAGGACACAAATTAGCTCAGACTGATAAGGACATTGCAAACTTGCAAAATCACTACATTCTAGATAAAGGGTGAGAAGTATACTATGAGGAAGACATATGGCCTTCCTCCCAAAGACCACTGCCCACCTCCTGAAGACCCCTGCCCACAATTCTTGGAAGAATCTGTGCAAATACAAAGGACTGATAAGCTAATTACCATAAGAAGTGTGAGTAGGCGAGTTCAGGTAATGAATATGTATAGGCGTTAATTGAATGTTCGTTGTTCTGCTGTGAGATAGTTTGTCACTTTGGGTATGTACGTTAGGTGGAAGGATCGCCCGTGCATCCAGCGCTGTCAATAAAGAATACTTTGTCACTAAGAAGAAATTTTGACTTCGTTCTTTAAATCAATCTGGCACCCCAGATGGGACAACCTCTCTGCCCGGCTGCAGGACCCGCTGGGAATAGGACTCCCTAGGGTACCCCCGGGATTTCCCAGAGGGACTCCTTGACTCAACGGATCACTGCGGAGGCAGACAAGGACCCCATCGCTGTAAGTGACGATATTCTTTATTTTGGTTTGTTTGTTTGGTAGACCGGTCATTTGGTGCTGCCTGTAAGTCAGAAGGTAACCTTCTTCAGGGTAGTGTTGGTGTATACTTTTGTGGCTAGCATCTTAAGTATACGTTGGACCTGTTTTGATGGCATTTAATTGCCATTGGGAACCTTGGCAAAAGGTTTGCCTTTAAGGTTTATTTGGTACTGTGTTACTTATTTCGGTTTTCTGACCTATTGAATGCGGAATTTGACTCTGATTGTTGTTAGTGCGATTCTAGCTATATTTTTGGTAATAATAATAGTTTCTTGGTGTTGCTGTAAAAAGATACCAACATGCTGCATTTTGTAAGTGTTAAAGGGGTATCTTGAAAGTGTGAATTGAAAAAAATGGGAGGAAAACAAAATGGTGGAATTGTAAAGAAAAGTCCTTTAGGATGTGTCTTAAGTCATTGGAAGGATATTGGAGGGTCCGCTGGTGGAAGCATGAACAGAAAAAACATTGATAAAATATTGTAAACAATGGTGGCCGCTTTGTGGAGAAAATTGGCCTTTTAATGGAACTTTAAACTATAATACTTTGTTAAAGTTAATGTTTTTGAGGAGAGAAGGGAAATGGGATGAAATGTTGTATACTGCTATGTTGTTTCAGCATCTTGGAGGGAAAAGGTATGGAATTAAGTTGGCCTCTGACTGAGCTTTTGGTGCTGGCATTAGAAAAGTACAGGCTGGAGAAAGATAAAGGAAGTGTTAAAAGGGTTGTGGAAGGTGTTAAACGTGTGGCATGTAGTATTTGATAAAGCTGTTTGAAGTTGAATGAGCAGGAAAAGAGGATGTAGGGATGTTAATAGTTCTGCCTCAACCCGAGGCTGAGATCTCAAAATCATGGGTGTGAGCCCTCTGGGGCAGAGGGACCATGATGGGTCCAAAAGAGTTGTCATGGAAACAGAAAAGCAGTTAACTCTTAAAACAACCTGAGTTCACATGTGAGCTCAGATTGCCAATGGGATCGCTCAGGGAACTTTCAACGATTGCATTCCCCTGACCGACCCCCCCCCAACTGAGACCCTAATCACCCCGGAAATTATGAACAGCTATACAGAAATCTGGTTAAAATGGGAATTGAGAATTTGTTCCAACAAGATCCAAAAGAAACCCCTATGGAATTTTTGAACCAACTTTTGAAATGCAATGAAGAAAAATAAATAAATAAATAAATTTTGGATGTGGCTTCAGAAAACAGAGGTAATTGGCTAGCCTCTTTCTAGGGCAATTAGCCCCCTGATATCAGAAAGAAATTGTCTTAGGCTGCAGGATAAACTTACAACAGCCAGGAATAAGGGAGACCTGGGGCATCTACCCTAGCAGGTCCACTGGTTGAAATAAAGCTAGGGAACGAAGAGAGAGGCTTGAATTTTTGTTGGTTAAGGGAGCTTCTTTCTCTGTGTTAATTACTCTGTAAATGTAATAGGAGTAACTGGCCAACAGGAAAAGGCATTTTTTTTTGCAATGCTTGAAATTTAATTTGGGAAAAATGATTGGAATTACAAAATTAGAAAAATAGTCAAGTTTGGTTCATGGTACTAGATTTAAAGGATGCCTTTTTCTGCCTGCCCGTGGCAAATGAAAAACAGAAACTCTTTGCCTTTGAATGGGAAAATCCTAATAGAGGACGAGAAACTCAGATTACTTGGACAGTGTTACCACAGGGGTTCAAAAATAACCCCACCATATTTAGGGAACATCTAGCCTGTGATCTTGAAGTTTTGACAGACCCCTTCGGGAAAAGGGGACACTGTTGCAATATACAAATGATAGCTACTGAAGAAGAGGAGGAATGTGTATCATAGTATTAGTTTACTAATATATATATATATATATATTTTCGGCACTAATACTATGAACCTAGCCTCTTTCCTCAGTAACTGTTCCCAGATCGCCAGATCTTGCATCAAGACCATGAACACGGTATACTCCAGCTGACCAGACTTCTAGGAAACACCCCTAGAAGATGTGGAGGATTGGTACATAGATGGCAGCAGCTTCGTCCGCCAGGGTTTTTTGCTTCACAGGATATGCGGTAACAAACATCAGCCCAAAAGGTGGAAATCATCACCTTGATAAGAGCTCTTGAGCTGGCAAACATTTGGACAGATTTGAAATACACCTTTGGTGTGGTGCATGTACACACCTTTGGGAAAATATGGGAAGAGAGAGGATTTATAAATTCACGAGGAAA
>NW_023311983.1:0-5592 GCF_011077185.1 Oxyura jamaicensis
TTTTTTTAGGAAACTGCAGACTTTTGCATGGGACGCTGCGCAAGCCTCTGATAACCAGCAAAGAGATCCAGCAAATAAGGAGAAAGGGGGAGTTGAAGGACGACCGAAGGACAAAGCCTGGGAGGAAGACTACGAGCCTTCAGCACAAGAGACCCCCAGAAAGACCACCAGAGACTGCTACGCATGCGTCCAGAGAGGGTTTGGATTCCAGGAACTAATTGTAATAACCCCGCCTTTTCTAGGAATAGTGATGAATATGTATTAGTCTAGGAGCATAAAAATCAGACACCTGATGTAACAGGTGTGCGTCCTGGTAGAGCAGAGACTCCCGGTGCACCCAGCGCTGTTTGCTTGCCTCTATTCGCTTAATAAATCACAAAAATCCTATTTGGGACTTAATCATTTATCACAATTGGGGGCTCGTCCGGGATGGTCTTGGTTCCTGAATTCTGACTGGATCTAGGAGGGGCGCCCCACCATTTGGTGGCTCCTGTTCGAGTCAGGTCGGGACTAACACCATCCTGAACCTGAATAAAGGCAAGCAAAGAATTTGATTTTTTTATGAGCTCCCTTGCCGGCTGCAGCATTGTATTTTGCCCGTAATTCTGCGCGCGAAGATCCGAACGAAGACGACGGAGTCGTGAGTATTTGAAGTGTGTACCGTTCGGTTGGGTGGGATTCGGTTGCCTGTGTGTGTAAGAGTGTGACTGAGACGGAACCTAGTTCCGAAGCGAGTGTGGAGGTCTTCTAACCGCGGTTCCAATCTCCCACGAGGGACTTGGCCGGTGAAGGACCGAAGTGATTCCTATAGGATTCGTGGGTGGGTGATAGGTCCTAAACCCCCTGCAAGACACTCTTACCGGGTAGCCAAGGGCTGTAGGAATTGCCACAGTAAAATTCCTAGATGGGTCAGACAAAATTGAAGACCCGGAACCAGAGAAAAGGGAGCAAATTAAAAATGGTTCAGTACTATGTGATAAAACGGTCAAATCAGGATATCCAATAATTAATAAGGACCTAGAACCTGTGGAGTCAGGACCTCTGAGTCCATCACGGTCAGCTCAGGCTTGTGAGCTGTATGCTGTGTGTAGAGCCCTGGAACTATTAAAGGGGAAAAGTGGGGCTATATTTACAGCATGTTGAACTGAATGAACTCCCTGTGTCTGAATCACTACCAGAAAGCAGTGTTGTACAACAAAAACTGGAAGTTTCTCCAAAGATGTTGCCACTAAATTAATAATATTAATTAATAAAATATAATTGATTAAAAAGTACTCATCTACTGCCATGAAATACTGTTACTATTAAACTTTATGTTCTGGTTTGGAGACAAAAAGGAATATAGTTAAGGCATGAGCATGTGATTTTCTGTTTCCTTAAGGTGGTGAGCTTTAATTCTATTCATGCTAAGTCTCAGTGAGACATACCAGCATCCTTGTGGACCCACTCATTTTAATGCTGTAAAATCGTGGGTCAGATGATTCAAAGCCTTAATGTAATGTACTCAAGTAGGGGAAAGGTGAATTGGTATCATTTATTTTAAAAAGTCATATGGTGGATTTGGATTTGTTTGTTTGTTTCTAAGTTTGTACTAATATAAAAATCACGAGCACGCTTGTTGAAAAGTGAAAGTTATTTTTTCTGTAAGTGCATTTACTCTTTCTATTTTTGAACAAACAGAAGTATCAAATACTTGTTTAAATATTAAGTTGGTGTTTTGAGCCTGCAAAATTGAATATTGGCTTTAAAACTCTGCTTTCATAAGTACCATTTATTATATCACTATATTTCTGATGTTTGCATAATCATAAAAGGACCTCAAAACTTGAATACACAGACTGAAATAAAAGCTGAGAGCCTTGAATATGTCAGTGTGCTATATAGTGGCCTTTGAGGACTGTCATGATAACCCTTTTACATTACATTACAAAGTTAATGTTTTAGTCCTAAACTTTCAGGACCTCTTAGTACAGAAGAAAGCTTTATACAATTACTGATGTAAATTTCTTGAAAAATATATATTTTTGTGTCCAGTTGTATTATTCAAGTGTTCCTTTGTATCAATTTATGTATGCTTCTGTTGTGGTTTAACCCGGCCGGCAGCTAAACACCACACAGCCGTTCGCTCATCCTCCCCCCTCTATGGGATAGGGGAGAGAAACGAGAAAAACTGAAGCCTGCGGGTTGAGATAGAGACAGTTTATTGGGACAGAAAATAATAATAATGATGTGTACGGAGCGGGTGGTGCATGGTGCACTTGCTTGCTATCCGCTGACCGATGCCCAGCCTGTCCCCAGGTGGCTGGCCCCCCCACCCCAGCTAGCCACCCCTATGCATTGTTTAGCATGACATCAGATGGGATGGAATACCCCTTTGGCCAGTTTGGGTCTGCTGTCCTGGGTCTGTCCCCTCCCAGCTCCTGCTGCACCCCCAGCCTGCCTGCTGGCAGGACAGAGTGAGGAGCTGAAAAGTCCTTGGCTTAGTGTAAGCACTGCTCTGCAGCAATTAAAACATCAGTGTGTTATCAACATTAGTCTCATTCTAAATTCAAAACATAGCACTCTACCAGCTACTGGGAGGAAAATTAATTCTATCCTAACTAAACCAGGACAGCTTCTAAAACAAAGAAGGAAGAGTAGGGGTGTGAAACCTAGGAAAAGATAGATAAAGTATGCTATGTTTTTTAATTTTTTTTAATCGATGGACGGAAGGTCCTTGCATCTGTCCGTGCAGGAGAAAAAGCGACAAACAGATCTAGAAGACAGATCTGGGAGAAACTCAGTTAAAGGAAGAGCACAAGTCATGGAAAAATAAATAAATAAATAAAAATAAAAAATTACAGCACCAATTACTGGGAAGGGCCCTACACTCTAATAACTTGGGGGCCGAGGTTGTGCTTGTGTTTTAACAGAAGCCGGTCCTAGATGGATGTCAGCACCATGAGTCTGTCCGGCCGTCTCATCATCTGCCTTAACATGATCACAGCACCCTCCTCTGCGGTTTGGACTCCAGCTCAAACAAAAAACAACGTCTGGGAGTGTCCGGCTGGCATATGCAGGACCCACAAACAAGGACTCCAGGAGCTGGAGGGGCAGCCAAACCCCCCCCCTGCCTGGGCAGCACTCAGTACCTGTCTTTCCCAGGGATGTGGTTACAAAGTTTGTTAAAGATAGAATTAGTATGCCTGGTAGTTTTTCTCTGTGTTTTAGTTTGTGTTAATCGTGCTTTCTTAATTTGTGTTAATCATGCTTTTTTATGTTAAAGAAGGGGGAGATGTGGGAGTGTGGCCATGGGGGTCGACAAGCCCCATGGTTGGTGATAACATCAGGAATGTAAAGAGTTTGGAGAAGGGAACAAAGAGGGGTGATTCAGAAAATGCCTTGCTGTTTTGGGTTGCTTGTTCTCCGGAATGGTGGTAAAAATGTTATTAGAACACTTAATACCTAGATATGGGATAATCCAGTACATTGATTCTGATCAGGGCACACACTTTACTTCTAAAATAATAAAATTATTATGTCAATAATTAGGCTTTCAGTGGGAATACCACACTCCGTGGCACCCACAAAGCTCGGGGAAAGTAGAAAGAATGAATCAAACAATAAAACAACAATTGGCTAAGTTAATGATCGAGACACAAATGCCCTGGACGAAATGCTTACTTTTAAATATTAGAACTAAACTACACACTGAGACTGGATTATCACCATGTGAAATGTTATATGGCCTTATTCTCAACGGATGCCCTTAGGGAACAATGTAGTTGAGGATCGTAGTATCCAGAAATATATAATTACGATTGGTAGAAGATTAAAAGAGCTAAGAGCAACTGGGATGATGGCTCAGACACCACCTTTAGGATTTGCAATTCACCAGTTAAAACCAGGAGATAGGGTTCTAATAAAAACATGGAAAGAAGAAAGCTTATCTCCCCTCTGGGAAGGACCTTTTCTTGTTTTATTAAAAAGAAAACAACCGATATTTATTAACTGCTATCTATTAGTTGTTATCTATTAACAAGGAAACAGCTGTGAGAACTGCTGAAAAAGGATGGACACGTGTCGAGAGGTCCAGTGGAAGAGTGGAAAGTAACATCGGAACCAGGAGAAACTAAACTAACAGATGGACTTGAAGAAGCTTTCATCAGAGTATAAGCTAAGTTGCTGTGGGAATTTTATTGTAATTACTCCTTTATTGTAATTACTCCAAATTTATTGTAATTACTTCTGTAAAATTAGTAAACAAAGAACCTCTTGAATAGATACCTACTAAGAGAAGAGATTTATCAATAACAGGGATCAGTTAAGCATTATCCCCTGAAGGTACTGAGAAGGTACATCTGCAGTGTACACCCCTCTAAGATTAGGGAAGAGGGCAAGACCGGATAGGGAACTGGTGCTGCGGCTGGGAAGGTCTGCCAAGGGCTGCAACCCCTTCGGGCTGTGACCGCCGAGCACTATGGCCCTTACCGGACCTCTTCTAGTCCTACTTGGGGTGAGTTTCTTGGCCCAAGCTATGGCCAACAACTGCAGTCAACTAGAAAAGGATGGTTGAGCTCCCAGACATTGGTGTATCATACTGTCTATGACTGTAAAGGCCAGAAAAGAGGAAGCTGCATTTTTAACCTAACTCAGTATGCTCTATGCAGAGAAATTAATTGGAACAAGTGAAATTGTAACCACCCTGAATACCTCAGTGTCAATAACCTTTGATGCCTGTGATATTATAGATGAAGACCCATATACTGATTGTGGAAGCCTGAGCTGGAAGAGATATAGTAACCAGCCCAAGTACATTTGTCCTAGAAAGGGTAAAACAGTGACTTCTACGTGTTACACTGATTGGATAAGAGATTATCCATGGGACCGGAGTTATCATTACTGCAGACCCTCAAATTGGGGTTGTGCTTGTTGGAGTACGGATCCTGGGGCTATAGGACCCCAATAGATATGCTTAATAGAATATTTAGGTTGCAAGCTGTAGTAGAAATAGTTGTGAATAAAACTGGAGATGCACTCGGATTAATTGCAAAACAAAATACCAAGATGGGAACTGCTTTGTATCAAAATTGCTTAGCTTTAGATTATTTGCTAGCACAAGAAGGAGGAGTCTGTGGAAAATTTAACCTTAAGTAACTGCTGTGAATGAACTTGTAAAAAGAAATGAAGAAAATTGCACATGTCCCAGTTCAAATTTGGAATGAAATCAATTTAAGAAAATTATGGAGGGACTTTATGGGTAGTGGTTGGCTTACTAGAATCAGGATAGTTTTATTGGGAATATGTGGAGGGTTGTTTAATAATTCAATAATTCCATGTTTAATACCCTGTTTTACCTGACTAATACACTCGGTTATACAAGGAATGCAAATATCTGTGGTACGTGTTGACCCAGAACCAGGGTAAGGGAAAACCCATTCCCTGATGATAATAAAACAAAAGAGGATCCAAAATTGGTACCAATTTGGCAAGTATTGGCTCGATTGAATAATAATAATAATAATAAAAACACGAATCAATACCATGAAAAAAAAAGAAATGGGGGATTGTGAAATGTGTTTATTTGATTCGTGTCAGTATGGAACAATGCTA
>NW_023311984.1:0-2427 GCF_011077185.1 Oxyura jamaicensis
ATTTTATTCCTAAAAACTGGATCTCTCGTGCAGGTCCTTTAACTTTATTTTGTTTTATGGCAAAACCGGCCTTCAGAAGGATTTGGATTATTTTCTTCCCTTTCTCAAAAACTTCCTTTGCTGTGTTACCCCACACAATGATGTCATCGATGTACTGCAGGTGTTCAGGAGCTTCCCCCTGCTCCAGCGCAGACTGGATCAGTCCATGACAAATTGTAGGGCTATGTTTCCACCCCTGGGGCAGCCGATTCCAAGTATATTGGACTCCCCTCCAAGTAAAGGCAAACTGTGGCCTGCACTCTGCTGCTAGAGGGATGGAGAAAAATGCATTAGCGATATCAATTGTGGCGTACCACTTGGCTGCCTTTGATTCCAGTTCGTACTGAAGTTCTAGCATGTCCGGCACTGCAGCACTCAGTGGTGGTGTGACCTCATTCAGGCCACGATAGTCCACGGTTAGTCTCCACTCCCCATTAGTCTTTCGCACTGGCCATATGGGACTATTAAAAGGTGAATGAGTCTTGCTGATCACTCCTTGGCTCTCCAGCTGACGAATTAGCTCATGGATGGGAATCAGGGAGTCTCGGTCGGTGCGATATTGCCGCCGGTGCACAGTTGTAGTAGCAATTGGCACTTGCTGTTCTTCGACCCTCAGCAACCCCACAACAAAAGGGTCCTCTGAAAGACCGGGCAAGGTAGACAATTGTTCAATGCCCTCTGTCTCTAAGGCAGCTATGCCAAAAGCCCAGCGGAACCCTTTTGGGTCCTTAAAATATCCTTTTCTAAGATAGTCTATGCCAAGGATGCATGGAGCATCCGGGCCAGTCACAATACGGTGTTTTTGCCACTCATTCCCAGTTAGACTCAGTTCAGCTTCCAATACAGTTAATTGCTGGGATCCCCCCGTCACTCCATAAATACTGATGGGCTCTGGCCCTGTATAGCTTGATGGCATTAGAGTACATTGTGCACCGGTGTCTACTAAAGCCTTATACTTCTGTGCGTCTGATGTGCCAGGCCATCGAATCCACACAGTCCAATAAACTCGATTGTCCCTTTCCTCCCCCTGGCTGGAGGCAGGGCCCCTCTAATCCTCGTCAGAATCTTCATTCCTGTGTTTAAAGGACTGCCTGCTGGAAGTTGGAGCAGCAAACTTTTCAGAGACCCCCTTTTTCCCAATTGTTTTCTTTTGCAACTCACGTACCCGTGCCTCTAGGGTCGCGGTGGATTTTCCATCCCATTTTCTCATGTCCTCTCCATGGTCACGTAGGTAAAACCACAGGATGGCCCGAGGTGTGTATCCACCATATTGTCTTCCTTGCACGGATGAGCGCTTACCCCTAATAGCAGAGACATTGGTTTGTACAGGAGGGGAGGAAAATAATCTCTCTTCAAGGTGGTGGACCTTTTTAGAAAGTTTATCCAAAGTATTCTCTTTTAGTTGATGGACGCTTTCAGAAAGTTTTTCCACAGCCGAGACGCAGGCCTGTAGGGAAGAGGAGAGGCTTTCTTCGTACTGCCGGAGTTGTTTAGCCACATCACCCACTGTGGGTTCCTCATCCTCTTTCCAGGCCATTATTGCCAATGAGCTGGCATATGATGATGGTGCACTCCATACAAACTTCCGCCACATGGGTCAAGTGCACCTGACTTCATCTGGATCTGTGGGTACTTGTCCATTGTCTGGGTCCTCATAAATCACCTCCCGTACGGCTAATTCCCTCAGGTACTGGATTCCCTTCTCCATAGTGGTCCACTTGCTTGGCAGACATACAAGTTCTTCCTTGTAGGGAAACCTTTCCCTGACAGCATACAGGAGACGCCTCCAGAGGCTGTGAGATCGTGCTCCATCTGCAATTGCTTTGTCAATGCCTGCATCTCTAGCAAGGGATCCCAGCCGCCTGGCTTCCTTGCCCTCTAATTCCACACAATTGGCTCCGGTATCCCAGCACCGGAGCAGCCAGGTGACAAGCTGCTCACCTATGCAGCGACCAAAATCTTTTCGCACATCTCGTAGCTCATGCTGGTATAGGTTTCGGGTAACTACTGTTGATTTTTCAACATCCCCATCTTCATCCTCCTGCTCCTCTGATAGTCCGACCTCGTCTTCTCTACACCTAGACCTAGCAGAAGACTCTCTGCGTTCTAAACGACCTGAGTCTCTATACCATTTTTCCACCTTGTCTACAGGGGCAACTTGTACTGCTACAGCTCGTTTCTCTGACCCAACCACAGGGTCTGCCACAGGGGTTGGAACACCCTCTGCAGGGGCAACTTGCACTGCTACGGCTCGTTTCTCTGGCCCAGCCACAGGAGCTGGGGCGGCTGCAGGAGCTGGAGCTGGAACAGCTACAGGAGCAGGAGCTGGAGCGGCTGCAGCAGCAGGAGCTGGAGCGGCTGCAGGAGCAGGAGCTGGAGCGGCTGCAG
>NW_023311985.1:0-1262 GCF_011077185.1 Oxyura jamaicensis
TTAGCTCATGGATGGGAATCAGGGAGTCTCGGTCGGTGCGATATTGCCGCCAGTGCACAGTTGTAGTAGCAATTGGCACTTGTTGTTCTTCGACCCTCAGCAACCCCACAACGAAAGGGTCCTCTGAGAGACCAGGCAAGGTAGACAATTGTCTGGGTCCTCATAAATCACCTCCCGTACGGCTAATTCCCTCAGGTACTGGATTCCCTTCTCCATAGTGGTCCACTTGCTTGGCAGACATACAAGTTCTTCCTTGTAGGGAAACCTTTCCCTTACAGCATACAGGAGACGCCTCCAGAGGCTGTGAGATCGTGCTCCATCTGCAATTGCTTTGTCAATGCCTGCATCTCTAGCAAGGGATCCCAGCCGCCTGGCTTCCTTGCCGTCTAATTCCACACAATTGGCTCCAGTATCCCAGCACCGGAGCAGCCAGGTGACAAGCTGCTCACCTATGCAGCGACCAAAATCTTTTCGCACATCTCGTAGCTCACGCTGGTATAGGTTTCGGGTAACTACTGTTGATTTTTCAACATCCCCATCTTCATCCTCCTGCTCCTCTGATAGTCCGACCTCGTCTTCTCTACACCTAGACCTAGCAGAAGACTCTCTGCGTTCTAAACGACCTGAGTCTCTATACCATTTTTTCACCTTGTCTACAGGGGCAACTTGTACTGCTACGGCTCGTTTCTCTGGCCCAGCCACAGGAGCTGGAGCAGCTGCAGGAGCTGGAGCTGGAACAGCTACAGGAGCAGGAGCTGGAGCGGCTGCAGGAGCAGGAGCTGGAGCTGCAGGAGCTGGAGCAGCTGCAGGAGCTGGAGCTGCAGGAGCTGGAGCTGTAGGAGCTGGAGTGGCTGCAGGAGCAGGAGCTGGGGTGGCTGCAGGAGCGGCTGCAGGAGCAGGAGCTGGAGCGGCTGCAGGAGCAGGAGCTGGGGTGGCTGCAGGAGCAGCTGCAGGAGCAGGAGCTGGGATGGCTGCAGGAGTGGCTGCAGGAGCAGGAGCTGGGGTGGCTGCAGGAGCGGCTGCAGGAGCAGGAGCTGGGGTGGCTGCAGGAGCGGCTGCAGGAGCAGGAGCTGGGATGGCTGCAGGAGCGGCTGCAGGAGCAGGAGCTGGGGTGGCTGCAGGAGCGGCTGCAGGAGCAGGAGCTGGAGCGGCTGCAGGAGCAGGAGCTGGGGTGGCTGCAGGAGCGGCTGCAGGAGCAGGAGCTGGAGCTGGGGCGGCTGCAGGGTCTGTCACTCGGTTCATAGTAGCATCAATTGCAGCTC
>NW_023311986.1:0-2324 GCF_011077185.1 Oxyura jamaicensis
TTAGCTCATGGATGGGAATCAGGGAGTCTCGGTCGGTGCGATATTGCTGCCGGTGCACAGTTGTAGTAGCAATTGGCACTTGTTGTTCTTCGACCCTCAGCAACCCCACAACGAAAGGGTCCTCTGAGAGACCGGGCAAGGTAGACAATTGTTCAATGCCCTCTGTCTCTAAGGCAGCTATGCCAAAAGCCCAGCGGAACCCTTTTGGGTCCTTAAAATATCCTTTTCTAAGATAGTCTATGCCAAGGATGCATGGAGCATCCAGGCCAGTCACAATACGGTGTTTTTGCCACTCATTCCCAGTTAGACTCAGTTCAGCTTCCAATACAGTTAATTGCTGGGATCCTCCCGTCACTCCATAAATACTGATGGGCTCTGGCCCTTTATAGCTTGATGGCATTAGAGTACATTGTGCACCGGTGTCTACTAAAGCCTTATACTTCTGTGCGTCTGATGTGCCAGGCCATCGAATCCACACAGTCCAATAAACTCGATTGTCCCTTTCCTCCCCCTGGCTGGAGGCAGGGCCCCTCTAATCCTCGTCAGAATCTTCATTCCTGTGTTTAAAGGACTGCCTGCTGGAAGTTGGAGCAGCAAACTTTTCAGAGACCCCCTTTTTCCCAATTGTTTTCTTTTGCAACTCACGTACCCGTGCCTCTAGGGTCGCAGTGGATTTTCCATCCCATTTTCTCATGTCCTCTCCATGGTCACGTAGGTAAAACCACAGGATGGCCCGAGGTGTGTATCCACCATATCGTCTTCCTTGCACGGATGAGCGCTTACCCCTAATAGCAGAGACATTGGTTTGTACAGGAGGGGAGGAAAATAAACTCTCTTTAAGTTGCTGGACCTCTTCAGAGAGTTTATCCAAAGTATTCTCTTTTAGTTGATGGACGCTTTCAGAAAGTTTCTCCACAGCCGAGACGCAGGCCTGTAGGGAAGAGGAGAGTCTTTCTTCGTACTGCCGGAGTTGTTTAGCCACATCACCCACTGTGGGTTCCTCATCCTCTTTCCAGGCCATTATTGCCAATGAGCTGGCATATGATGATGGTGCACTCCGTACAAACTTCCGCCACATGGGTCGTGTACACCTGACTTCATCTGGATCTGTGGGTACTTGTCCATTGTCTGGGTCCTCATAAATCACCTCCCGTACGGCTAATTCCCTCAGGTACTGGATTCCCTTCTCCATAGTGGTCCACTTGCCTGGCAGACATACAAGTTCTTCCTTGTAGGGAAACCTTTCCCTTACAGCATACAGGAGACGCCTCCAGAGGCTGTGAGATCGTGCTCCATCTGCAATTGCTTTGTCAATGCCTGCATCTCTAGCAAGGGATCCCAGCCGCCTGGCTTCCTTGCCGTCTAATTCCACACAATTGGCTCCAGTATCCCAGCACCGGAGCAGCCAGGTGACAAGCTGCTCACCTATGCAGCGACCAAAATCTTTTCGCACATCTCGTAGCTCACGCTGGTATAGGTTTCAGGTAACTACTGTTGATTTTTCAACATCCCCATCTTCATCCTCCTGCTCCTCTGATAGTCCGACCTCGTCTTCTCTACACCTAGACCTAGCAGAAGACTCTCTGCGTTCTAAACGACCTGAGTCTCTATACCATTTTTTCACCTTGTCTACAGGGGCAACTTGTACTGCTACAGCTCGTTTCTCTGACCCAACCACAGGGTCTGCCACAGGGGTTGGAACACCCCCTGCAGGGGCAACTTGCACTGCTACGGCTCGTTTCTCTGGCCCAGCCACAGGAGCTGGAGCGGCTGCAGGAGCTGGAGCTGGAACAGCTACAGGAGCAGGAGCTGGAGCGGCTGCAGGAGGTGGAGCTGGAGCTGCAGGAGCTGGAGCAGCTGCAGGAGCTGGAGCTGCAGGAGCTGGAGCTGCAGGAGCTGGAGCGGCTGCAGGAGCAGGAGCTGGGGTGGCTGCAGGAGCGGCTGCAGGAGCGGCTGCAGGAGCTGGAGCTGGGGTGGCTGCAGGAGCGGCTGCAGGAGCAGGAGCTGGGGCAGGAGCTGGAGCGGCTGCAGGAGCAGGAGCTGGGGTGGCTGCAGGAGTGGCTGCAGGAGCAGGAGCTGGGGCAGGAGCTGGGGTGGCTGCAGGAGCGGCTGCAGGAGCTGGAGCGGCTGCAGGAGCAGGAGCTGGGGTGGCTGCAGGAGCGGCTGCAGGAGCAGGAGCTGGAGCGGCTGCAGGAGCAGGAGCTGGAGCTGGAGCTGGGGTGGCTGCAGGGTCTGTCACTTGGTTCATAGTAGCATCAATTGCAGCTCGATAGGCACAGGCCAGGCCCCAACATGCTACAGTGAGTTGTGTCACTTTGGAACTG
>NW_023311987.1:0-16508 GCF_011077185.1 Oxyura jamaicensis
AGGGGATGGGGAAGAGGAAGGGAAAGGGGAAGGGAATGGGAAGAGGAAGAGAAAGGGGAAGGGGAAGGGTAAGGGGAAAGAGAAGATGGCCAGGCTTTTGCCTGGGGCAGTTCCTGGCATCAGGAAGCGGAAGAGGAACGGGAAGAGCAAGAGGAAGAGTCAGAGGAAGAGGAAGAGGAGGAAAAGACATTGCTGTTGTTTAAATTATTAAGGAAAATAATTGTTTTTTGCTTAATGGAGAAAGGAGATAGGAAATCACCATTGATAAACCTGGGAAAGCTATAAAGCTCTTCGTTGCCTGACAAGGGTGTCCTTGACCCAGGTTAGCAAAGCAAATCTAAGCGATGGATGTCATCTGACTGAGCAAAAAAATTTGTCTCCTTTAGAACTCTGAGCAGTTCTAGAATCAAAAGTACATAAATAAGTGAAAGGATTCTAGGCAAGCTCTCTTCTTTCTCCCAGCTGCTGCAGAACCAAGGCATTCTACTGGCCTGGAATGATCGGGAGGAGAAACATCAATCGACTTGGAGATCATGTCTTTGTCTTGTCAAGCAATTGGATATTAGCCTGTCTTCACGATCTTCTGGAACACTGCCTGAAAATGGTTGCTAGATATTCAGTTACCAGATTGCTTCTAGTAATGCTGATATTTAAATGAAACTTAAGAGGCAACCTATGTGATCTGTGTTAACTGCTTGAGAGAGTCCAGCGCAGAGCCACAAGGATGATTAAGGGAGTGGAGCATTTTCCTTATGAGGAAACCCTGAGGGAGCTGGGTCTCTTTAGCTTGGAGAAGAGGAGGCTGAGAGGTGACCTTATTAACTGTTTATAAATATGTAAAGGGCGAGTGTCAGGAGGATGGAGCCAGGCTCTTCTTGGTGACATCCAATGATAGGACAAGGGGCAATAGGTGCAAGCTGGAGCGTAGGAGGTTCCACTTATATATGAGACAAAACTTTTTTTTACAGTGAGGGTGACAGAACACTTGAACAGGCTGCCCCGGGGGGTTGTGGAGTCTCCTTCTCTGGAGACTTTCTAAACCTGCCTGGACGTGTTCCTATGTGACATGATTTAGGTGTTCCTGCTCCGGTAGGGGGATTGGACTAGATGATCTTTCAAAGTACCTTCCAATCCCTAATATTTTGTGATTCTGTGTGAGAAAGTGCACAACAGCAGCTGAGTAAGGTACAACATTAGCAATATTACTTTTGCATGGCAGTACCAAAAGCTCTAGCAGCAGTGCAGAAAAGTCAGCAGCAACTCCAAGATAGTGACCAATGAAATACCGATTTTAGGTCACACTTGTAGGGAAAGTGCGGAAAGCTTTGGACAAAGCCAAACTGCAGGAAGATGTGAAAAATCACTTCTTGCATCTCCCATTGCTTCTTAAAATCCGCTAGCCCGAGTGATTGTGCTTAGGGCAGTGACATACTTGAGTCTTGTGACCTGGAAGATGGAAAGACCAGTCTGACTGATACGGAGGACTGGGATGCCGTACATTTCCTTTCCTTTGAGATAATCTTTGGGGAGCAAATGTCCCAGATGTCACTGCCACTCAAGAGAACTTTTTCTTCGGAAAAAGACAAGGAATATTCACAAATGTCAGTGAACAATCTGGCTTCTCTCAAGCTCTCCAGGATTATCCAGGGCAGTGCATGTATCCTTCCAATGTGCCATTCCTGACTCTAAGTGAAGCTCACTATAACTGTTCTCTGTTTTAAAATGTAATTGGAAGAGCATGAAGCTTACTTCATGACAACCGTTATGAGACATCACAGCCCCATTAAAAACCTAAAGCACTGTGTTGTAAGGTAGATAAAATAGACTACTCCTTGGATATATTCCCATGTTAAAGCTCAGACCACTGACCACAAGACTGATTTCCAGTTGCTGCTCCCATTGGCACAGCTGGCCGAGGACCCTGTGTGGCACCAGAAACTTGGGTCTGTGGTTGGGTGCTTTCTTTTTCATGATGAGGAGCACACTGTGGATATGGCCGCCATGGCCTGGCACCTTTTTCGCTGCCTGGTCCTGCATTCAGGGATCTTCTTCCTGACAATTCTGGTCTCTGATTTCAGCCAGCTTAGCAGCTCTCTAAGTGCATGTGTTCCTCTTCCCTTGTTTTCCAGGCTACTGCCATTTGGAGCAACTCCCGTATGCTCAGATCGCCTCAGAAAACAATGTCTCTGAGAGCTTAGTGCGGCTTTGCATGGAAAGGTCCACGCGTCTCTTCCATGCCTGTCTCAGGACATGCAGAACGTTGCCTTCCTTTGGAGGGACATTACCATGCTGATTATCCTGGGAAAAGATGTCAAAATGAAATTCTCTGTGTGAGATGTGCTTATCTGATTCGTGTCAATGTGGAGCAATGCTAGGGCCACATGATAAAATGTGACTTTCTGTCTTATACATCCTTGTATAACCACGAGACTAAGGAAATAGAGATGGTTAATGTATGTATATAGTTACTGTGTTGGGTGATCAATGTATGTATATGGTTCTTATATTCGGTGGCTAATGTATGTATATAGTTCCTGTGTTCTGCAATGGTCACCTGACAGGAACAGCCTGGACCAGAGTTGTTGCTAGGCAGAAGACTGTGGGGGGGAGAGCATGCATGTGGTTTGGGGTTGAGAAGATTCGAGAAGATTCCAGAAGATGAAGAAGGCATGCTCGAAGGAGGACACACCCAGTAATAAATATGCATTAGTAGAGGGGATATAAGCCCGCAATGGGAAGTGTGGGGTGTGCATCTTGGTGGAGCGGAGACTTCCAGAGCACCCGGTACTGTTTGCTTGCCTTTTTTCCTCTAATAAATTGCTAATTTTAATTGGAATCGCATTTTAGACTCAATCATTTATCACATCAGCAGTCCATGAAAACTTTTTAGCATCACAGCCCCCTGAAAATGCTAAACCCCTGAGTTGTAAGTTAGCTTAAAAAGACTACTCCTTGGATATATTCCCATGGTAAAGCTCTTTTATTTCCATGACTAGAAACCACTGACCACGAGGCCATCCAGGCTGCTAATGGCGGCACTTCCTTCCATTCAATAAAGCCCTGTCTCCAAAGCGCTCTGGGTCTTTCCTTGGTGGCTGTCCACCCTGCACTTTGCAGCGGATGAGCTTTGGTGGAGCCAGAAAGGTCAGCACAAGAGGGAGGGCTTGACTGTCAGTCCGGCTCCCAGGGCAGCTTTCTCCCGAGGCCAAAGCTGTACCTGCTCGCCTGTAGCTCTGCTCTTGGTGGCCAGCACACTTGCCGCTGCTGGATGGTCCCTGGCCACATGCCCTGCTGCGGCTGCAAATCCCTGCTTAGGAAGGGACTGCAGCGAACAAGAGGAAGAGGAAGAGAAGCAGGCTTTTGCCTGGGGCAGCTCTGGGCACCAGTCCCCTCACAGGTCAAAACTTTCTGGATGTGTGCAAAGCCAGGGTGCTTTGGAGTGCCCAGGGCAGCGCTGCCACAGGTCCCCAGAGCTGTGCAGGCAGCATGCTGTGCCACGGGGGCAGCCCTGCCTGGGCTCTGCGGGTACTCCAGGCCAGCAGTGGCAGTAGCTGCAGCTGCAGCGGGACCCGGACCCCCGCAGGCAGCAGCAAGGCACTTCCCCGATGCTCCAGAGGGGCTCTGGCAGCAGAGGGGCTGTCGTGGTGCTGGTAGGGGCACTGCTCATCCCACACGTCCCAGCTGAGGGGCTCCTAGGGCTCCCTGGCACTGTCACAGTGAGCAGCTGAAAAGAGAGGTGGCCCCTTCCACAACATCCCCCTGAACGTTGCTAGCAGATCCATGGCTGAACCAGGCAATGCCTATGCTCAAAAGGTGAGGTGTTCATCTGGTGGGGCTTCCTTGGCCTAAGCAGCCTTAATGGCTGTAGGACAGAAAGCAGAGCTCCACCTGTGGTGCCTGCAGTTTCTCCATAGGCCGTCAATTAGTGTGCCTGGGAGACTTCTTTCTTCTCATTGTCTCCACGTCTCTTTTGTCAGGTCTGCGTGTTGGTCTAGTTTGCTTTCTGTTTTTTGGTTCGGTGGAAATAAACTCACCAGCAGTTACAGCCCATGAGCAGCTATGGCCTGGGGAAAGCCCTCATGGTCAGGAGACAGTGAGGTGAGGGCAGCTCCCCCAAATGCTCCCTGCAGCCCCTACCTGCTATGGGGTCCCCCCTGGGCAGCGCCTGGGCAGGGGCGCTGCAGCCCCTCTGTGACACGGTCTCGGGTCACAGTGAGACAGTCCCACCTCACAGTGGTGACAGCTACCTTTTAACCTGGGGCCGCCACACATCCTCCCACTTCTCCCTGAGAAGCCGAGGGGACTCCAGGGACTCTCCAGGGAGTTGCTCTTGCCACTACTCTGGTTCGGAGTAGCTGCTTTGCAGTGAGGAGAAGGTGGTGAGAGAGGCCACAGCAGGGGTGGAACTGAGATGGCAAAATACTTCCCAGCGCCTTGCATGCCTCCAACAATTGAGAAGCTCCTAAATTCTGGTGAGGCCTTCAGGACCAATTTCACGAGGGTTGCCAGGGTCAATGACATCTCTGAAAACTGGTGTGGAACCCCTGAGGCCAGTGGGGGTGGCTGGGAAGGCCTGGTGCCTTCAGGAAAGGGCCTGCCTGACCATGCCAAAGGGCTGAGGGACCAACCTGGCAGCCGGGGCTCCGGGGCTTTTTTTCCTGACCCCGTCCCTGTGTTCCCTACGGCACCGCAGGCAGAAGTTGCCAGTCCCAAGGGTTGCTCGTTGCCTGGCAGTGGGCACTGCCCATCTTGAGCTCCTGGCTGGCCGGAAGAGCTAGAGGGGTCTGTCGGCCATGCAGCGTCACGGTGCTGGGAGGTGCGACGTGGGGAAGCTGCACATATATCTGCAGGCACTCACATGTTAAAGCTCCTCTGTCCACTTCCATGACTAGAAGTAAAAGACTGGGGGAGATACACTACAGATGGATAATTGTATGCAACTGCAGAAGAGTCAGTTAATAGCACAGAAACTTAAATATAAAAGATACACCTATTTTTATTGAGAGAATCATTCCTTATGAGACTTTTATTACCGCAACATCTGCAGCATATCAAACCCTGTGATGAAATAGTTTTTGCCCCAAAGAAATGGCAGATTTCCTGCCACTTGTCACTGACTCAATCAGACCAAAAGAGTAGGACTTCTACAAAACTGTTTACTTGAAAACAGCAGTGGCAAAAGTAGAATGTGCTGACTGAGGCTGAATTTGCCCCATTCACCGCAAAGAGCACACAAGAGAGAAATGACAGCAAATACAGCTCTCCTGAGCACCCTCAAAGCCACATGTAGTGGGTATACATGGCAAGGTTTTGTTAGCAGGGGGCCGTAGGGGTGGCTTCTGTGAGAATACTCCAGCAGCTGCCCTCTGCAGACTGTGGCCTGTGAGGACCCCCGCCAGAGCAGATTCCGGGCCAAAGCTGCAGCCCATGGAGAGGGGCCCACGCAGGAGCAGGGGTCTGGGGGGAGGTGCTACTTGTGGGGGACCCAGGGTGGAGCAGTGACTTCCTGATGGATAGACTATGGGTACAGAGTCATATCTGGAGCAGTCCTTGAAGAGCTGCTGCCGGTGGGAAGCCCACACCGGATCAGTTTGGGAAGGACTGCATCCCATGGGACTGACCCCACATTGGAGCAGGGGAAGAGAGTGACTGAGAAGGAGGGTCAGAGACAAAGTGCTATAGTCTGCCCACAACCCCCATCCCCCTGTTCCCCTGCACTGCTCGTGGGGAGGAGGTGGAAGAGGGTAGATGAGTGGAAGGCGTTTTTGTTTCCTTTCCTTTGTTTCTCACTTCTGTAGCTTGTTTGTAACAGGCAGTAAAACTTAATATCTCCCTACTCTGACTCTGTTTTGCCCACCACAATAATTGTTGAGCAATTTCCCCATCCTTATCTCGATCCTTGAGCCTTTTGCATCGTGTTTTCTCCCCCTTTCCCTTGGAGGAGGGGGAGGTGAGAGAGTAGAGCTTGGCTGCCCACCCAAGTAAAACCACCACATCACACAGGAATGCCCCAAGGAAGCAGGCTACATAAGTTCCCCACTTCTCTCCTCTGCCAAAGCATAGCATCTTTTTAACAGGTAGCTTTGCCTCTGGGACATCCTATGTGTGACCACTGAGTTCTGAGCTCTCTGATATGTTCCTCCTTTTCTGAGCACGTTTTTGCTGACACCTGTCAATACACAGGGGACATGGGGAAGCTGCTCCCTGCTGGGGGGGGACACCAGGGCCTGCCCCGAGCCTTCTAGAGTCCCATCGAGCACAGCACCGTGCCCTCACTGGTGCGACAGTCCACTGCCAGGTTGGCCTTGGGGGTGGGTCACTCCTGGAAAGCTGCACCTGAAAGGCAAGGAGCCATCTTTGGGGCAGCCTGAGGAGTCCTGCAGCCTCCTGCTGGGCTGTAGAGAATGCAGGTGTAGAGTTCAAAATACATTGGTCCTTGGATAGTAGTGTGCTGAGTGGCTTTGATGTTGCTGTCAGATAGCATGACGTCTTTTCCTTGGTTTTCCAGAGCTCGCTAAGATTTGGGCCAGTGCATCCTATTACCTGAGTCAACAGCTGGCTCTCCACCAGGTGGGACTTGCCTCTTCTTCCCTCTCACCCTGATGTTCCATGAAGCAATGAGAGCCCTTTGTTGAGTGCAGTTATTCTTCCCTCCTTTGGAAGCAGGACCGATGCCCCAGAAGGCCTCAGTAATGCACTGCTGGGCCACGGACCAGCTCCGCTGTCCATTCAGATGTACTGTGAGGTCCAGGCCCAGATTTCAGAAAAAGGGCTGGACTTTTCCTGGGGCTTCCTGAGTCCCCCATTGCCAGAGCTGATTACCAAACTGGGCCAGGGTACTTCAAGGGTAGTTCCAAGTGCGGGAAGCCCCCTGGTATGTTAGTGAGCCAAAGGACATGTGTCGGCTTTTCCTGCACTGCCTGGCTGTTCCTTGGGGAAGGGGGCTGAGAGGGTCCGGGCCCTCTACATCTTCTCCCAGCTCTCCAAGGAACCCATCTTGCTCAGTTGTATTTTATGTGTGGACAGGGCACAAAGCTCCCTCCCCGCTCTCTGGCAAGTCATCTCTTTGTCCCTGCAAAGCTTCTTCTGATCCACCCTCTTCTGTTTCAGGCTGTCCGCATTCCTGGCCTTGGAACATTCAGTGTTGTCACAGAGCAAGTGGCCAGCCAGGAAAGGGACATTGTGACTGTTGAGAGACCCATGTTTCATCTGGCTAAGGCTATTGTGCACAACCATAACCTCCGATACGACTACATAGACATTCCAGGTAGGAAGACTGAGGACTGAAAGAGGTGTTTGCCCTTACAGCAGAATGCAGGAGCTGTGCTCTGCTGTCCACCAGTGATGCAGCCTCCTGGCGCGGCCCTGAGAACAATTCAACAAAACAGGCTTGGTGTGAAATGGATCCAGTCTCTCTGACTTTTAAATAATCACCAGATGACAGTGCAGCATAACAGCATACTCTCTTTGACCTGCTTAAACACCAGGTTTCATTCCAGGTTTACCAGAAACATGGCTTCTTGCCCCATGGTGTTTCAGCTCTTGCTCCCACCTTCTGCTGTACTAGGCCTCGTACTGGCATATGCCAGAGCTCTTCTTGGTTCTCAACACCTCTTTGCAAGCAGAAAAGCAGGGAATGCCATCTCGTTCCAAAACCCACTGTCCACAAGGCCTGTAATTTCCAGTTGCTGCTGCCATTGCCACAGCTGCCCAAGGACCCTATGTGGCACCAGAAACTTGGGTCTGTGGTTGGGAGCATTCCTGTCTAATGATTAGGAGCATGCTGCACGTGGACATGACTGCCATGGCCTGCCACCACTCAGCTTGCCGTGGGTCCTAGCACCTTTTACTCCACCTTGTCCAGCAGTCAAGGATCTTCTTTCTGCCAGTTCTGACCTTTGATTTTAGCCAGCTTAGCAGCTCTCTAAGCGCATGTGTTCCTCTTCCCTTGTTTTCCAGGCCACCTGCATTTTGAGGAACTGCCGTATGCTCAGATCGCCTCAGAAAACAATGTCTCTGCGAGCCTAGTGCGGCTTTGCATAGAAAGGAGCACGCGTCTCTTCCGTGTCTGCATAGAGGACAGGCAGAACGTTGCCTTCCTTTGGAGAGACATTGGCATACTGATCATCGAGGGCAAGGATGTTAAAATGAAATTCTATGAAGACTTCCTGCAAAAGCTGAATGGGACAATGAATAGTTTGCAAGCTCTTCTCGGGGTAGGATTTTCATTTTCGCAGCATGGTTCTTCTGAAGTGCCTTCCAGGGACGGTGTGGCTGCTTTCTCCTGACCTGTCCTGCTTCTTCAGCCAGTTGGGCTCCTTGTGGTGTGCAAGAAAGCAGGCTCTGTAGAGCTCTTCCCTTGCAGGCAGGGGCCTGGCTTTGCAAGAGATCCCCCTGAGAGAGGCCTTGCTTTTTGGCAAAAGGCCAGCGTGACAGTGGGGATCACTGCTCAGCGCAGTGTTAGGGCAGGGAGCGGAGGTGCAGGCAGAGCAAGGCTTTCTGAGGCTGGAGCCCTTAGGCAGCTCTCAGTGGGGCTAAGGTGGACCAAGCAGCCAGTCCTTGCCAGTGTCCCCATCACCTGTCACTTGTCTCTATTGCAGATGCCAGAGATGAACAACTCTGTCATCTCTCACCTCGACACTGCTGCTTCTCAGACCGCTTCGGGACATGTCATTGTCTTCCCAATGTGAGTAAGCTTGTTCCTACTGCTCTCAGCAGAGAAAAAGAGGCTTCTCAGCTCATGTTTGCAGGAGTAGGGGGGGGGCTGACTTGCCGGGCCCTGTGGATTGTGCTTGTGATGGTACTCTTCAGTGTTGGGAGGACTGCTTTGCAGGGAACTCTGTGGAGAAACCTGGGACAGCAGAAGTGCTTTAGACGACTGTGCTGCTATAGACATAGAGAGTTTTTTGGGCTCGTTCTCCATCAGCATTCTCCCACTGTTTCTTTTCTCCTGTGAGCGAGATTGCCTTCCGCTTGGACCCACGGGCTAGAGGAGGAACAGTTCCATGTCCAAACCGGAGCTTGAGTCTGGTGGGGTTCCGCATTGCTCTATGAACTATGAGTGAGAAGTAGCTATGAGCTGGATGGTTCATCTGAGTTAGAGAGGAGAAAGTTTTTCCCCTGAAGCAGCAGGCAGGATTATCGCGAGGTCAGCCATGCTCACAGCAAGGACAGGAGAACATTGTCACAGTGCCCTCTCTTCAGCGTGGTGCCTTCCTCTTCTTTCCAGGTACAAGCTTGAGTGTGCACTTAAGAAGCCAACGGGGACAGTGCATCTGAGAGGGCAAGTGAAGCCCAGCAAAGAACAAAGCACAGTAGTGCGTCTGAGAGGACAAGTGAAGCCTAGCAAAGAACAAGGCTTGACAAAAGGAGGAGAGAGAGGCAAGAAAGGTAAGGGACCCATTGTCACTTGTAGTGGGATGTAGGTTTCCTTCCTGCTTGTCTGGAGGTGATTAGAGACGAGGTTACCACAGAGTGCCTGGAAGAGCCTGAGACACCTGTGATTCTATCCCTATGGTGGGAAAGCTCAAACAAGCCATTGTGGAACAAGGTCGCGGGACAGCCCTGCACCACAGATGTCCACTGCGAGTGGCCGCCTTTCCTGTGGCCTCCACTCCCCAGCCTGTGCTGCAAACCCGGGAAAGCTCTGACCCTGCTTCCTTCCATGCTCTCAGATGCCTCACAAACAATGCCTCTGTTGTGAGCGTGCCTCTGTAGCAAATGTGTGTGCGCGTGGGACCGATCAACAGATGCAAGAGCCATCTCCTCTTGTGCTAAGCAATTCCCCTCCCCAGAATGACTCTTTGAGGCCATGGGCATCTCCCAGGGAGTCCCCCATTTTAGCACACGGAGGAGATAAGGGCAGCAAAACGGTATTCCCCGGGGAACAACGGTGCACTATAGCCAGGAAGAAAGAGATGGAGACAGTGTCAGAAAAGGCCTATGAGCTCCCAGGAAACATGGCTCCAAAGGGGCAAAAATGACCCCCACCAATGGTGTTGCCACAGGCTTGAGCTGATCTGCATGCCATTCTTGCTGGAACTGAGACAGAATTGGCACACGACTACCACAACACGGAGATGCTTTACTCAAGTTGTCTCCTTTCTTCTTTCCAGAGGATCTTCCCAAGAAGCACCTCCTTCATCGAGCAACTCTTTCTCCAGAGAGGTTACCTGCCCTGACTGTAAAGTCAGAGAGCAGTCAGAAAGCTGAGAAGAAAGAATGTCATCGTGCCAGGTGAGACTCCTGGAGAAACAGAGGAGGGTGCTGCCCTGCTCTTGCCTCTGTAGGAGTGCAGTTTCTCCTGGATGCAGAAGCTGTATGAACTCAAAGTGCAGCTACCCCATCTCCCACTACCTTGCAATTTCTTGCTGCATGGCAAGCATCTTGCAGCATCATTGCCTAGCTGGGTAACTAACGGCAGCGGCTCCTTGCAGGAGTGGGAGGTCTTTCTTGCTTGCCCTCAGACTGCAATGAGCGCAGTGTCTTGAGTCTGAAGAGACTTGCCCAGCAGCGATGGTGGAGGAGCGCAGGTGTTCTCCTAGCATCTTTTGGACACTACTGAGTGTTGGTTTGGGCTGGGCTCAACCACCCAGGCTGTTCCCAGCTCTCAGAGAGACATGACAGAGACCAGATCAAGCATTCAGGGGCTCTGCAGCCTTTTGCAGCAGAAGCAGATGCACCACTTGGAAGAGGATGATGCAAAACCAGCTCCTCCCACACTCAGTTCACCTTGTCCCTTTGTGTCTTTGCAGGAAGCTTCCAGCCATCCAGAGGAGTTCTGTGAAGAAAAAGGAAGAGGAAGAGAAAGTAATTCCTCAGGTGCTTCCCAGGATGGTAGACTTTATTACCAAAGCTATTGAGCAGAGGGAAGAGGTACGTGGCATGGACTGCTGCAAAGAGTGTCTTACTGAACTGTAGAATAGCGTCACTCGATGGACACCAGTTCACAGAACATTCTTGACTTGTGCCTTCGTGTGATCACTGAGTTGTTTCTTTGGGTGCTTAATTGAAGAGAAGCCCTTTACTGTGTCATTTGAGAAGATGCTTTTCTCTCCCATTAGTTTCCTGAAGCACACCCAAAGAGTTTACCTGAGGATGCTTCTGGTGGCAATGTCACTGCATGGCTTGCCTGGGTGGGATAGCCAGCTGTCAGGTTGCTTCTAGCCCCATGGCCACTTAGCTTGCCCAGACATTCCTGAAAGGCTCTTCAGGTGACTCTTCGGTTGAGCCTGCAGGAGCATGGGAGCAACTCTGAGCTGACAGAAGGGCAGGAGACTGAGTGACGGTGGAAGGGAGTGCAGGAAGGGAGACACTCCTCAGCCATCCCTCCACAGCGTTGCTAACTGCCTGTGGCTGCATTTTGGTCACCTTACAGAATAAGCACTTGAAGATTAAGAAGGTGTTTCCAGAACATATTCAGAAGTTCTTGGCTGATGAGGAAAATAAGAACAAAGAGCAGAATAAGGAGGAGAAAAAGAAACAAACCAGGCAGCGAACCCCAACACTAACCAAAGCAAAAGCCAAGAGAGAAGTGGAGATGCCAACAACTGAGGTACTTTGAATTTGTGCACTTTCCCACCGGGGCTCTGAGATTGCAGGGTGCATCTAGCACCCAAGCCATAGTAGCAGTGTTGCTGCAGCACTGCAGGGCGGGGGGCTGCTGCCTTTGCTGAGCAAGAGAGACCAGAAGGGAGTTTTAACAAAACCCCGGTAGTGCTGGGACATGACCCTGGGAGGGCACCGATGGCGTTGTGCTGGTTGTTTTCCCAGTCCCCCTGGGGTCCCTGCCAGAAGTGGTCTGGAGGGTGTCTGGGAGGGTGGGAGGGGGCTGCATGCTGGGAAGCATCAGCACAGTACTGCGGGGCTGTTGTAATGAGTAATTTCTGTGCAGGAATCTTGTTCCTCTGCGGAGGGAACTCCCAGCTCTCTGTCTGAGAGTGACTCAGGGCAGTCCAGCCCTGACCTCATCGAGAGGATGATGGGGGAGTGGGACTCGGACGAAGAAGAGCCACCCAGGGTCCAGCAGGAAAGCCCTCTTCCCCCTAAGCGGTAAGCGTGCAGCAGCTGCAGCCAAGGCCTGGGATAGAGAAGTGATGCTGAGGCACCTGTGGGTCAAGGAAGCCAGCCCCTGAGCCATGGGGTCGCTTACAGAGCCCTGGGAAGTTGAAGGCCAAGGGTCTGACCTGGCTTAGAGCCCAATGCCAGGGGCCTCTCGGCAGCCCAGAGCAGCCCACGCTTGAAACTCCTCCTTCATCGAAGGCACCGTGGGGCCGAATGGGCCCCAGCCTTGCAGGGAAAGGGTGGCTGGTTGAGGGAGGAGGCAGGAGTGTTGCAGCTGAACGGTGAGAGAGACTTTGTCCTTGCTGCTGCAGGAGTCTTTCTCCACGGACACATGGGACCCTAAGGGAGGTGGTGACGTGCATCTTGGAGCAGGTGGCCCGTAAGCAAAGGGGAGAGAGAGATGCGGAGAGGGATCTGCAGGAGCAGCTCAAGTGGTAAATTTCTCCGGACGTGGGCAGTATTTCCTCCCTTGCAGTGCCCTTCCTTCCACTCCCCCAGCCCTGCTGGAAAGAGGGGCTTTTCCTGGCACCGTCCTTCTGCAGCCGCAGCAGGCGGCCTGCCTGGGAGTCCCATCTGGAGAGCGCTCTCCAAGTGCTCACACTACCTTGTTCCGCTGTGTGCTTGCAGTGAGCTGGCAGTGCTGCGCTGGAGTCGGTCGGCAAAAGAGGCACAGAGCTACCAACAGCTCTGGCAAGTGGGTTTCCAGCCTGCACCCCCTGCTGGGCCAAGGCAGGGGAATTCAAGATGGGTAAGTGCTCTGGGCTCCCGTAGTGACTGTGCAGAAAAGTATTTTCCTGACGGATCTCGTGCCATGGAGAGCAGCAGGCTGTGAAGTGGGAGGCTTCAGAACAGGTGCCACTTCCAGCCACAGGGCACTGGGGAGAACGTTTCACACTGGGACTCAGGCAGCTGCAAACTGAAGGGTCGGCAGCCATGCTCATCCCGTGTTTGGCTCTCCCTTCTCAAGCCAGAGTCCATCCTTCCCCTCCCAGAATACGGACCCCCAGAAGCCTTGCCCTTGGGGTTGATACCTGCTCAGCCCAAGGTCCCAGCTCCTGCCTGGCTCAGCGCTGGGCCTATTAGCACCGCAACACGGTATTCAGGAATGGGATTGGACACAGGGGCTGGGACTGCATCACAGGGACCGTGGGCCTGCGGTCTCCAGCCAGCGTCAGATCCCCTCATTTCTGTTCTGAACAGACTTGCAGTGTTGCTCTGCATGTCTCTATACAAAACTACAGAGCTTTGTGTTTAACTCTGCAGGTGCGAAGGGCGGTGCCAATGCATGTCAGCATGGGACTGGAGAGGCCGTCCGGCATACAGAAGGGTCCAGATGGAAACATCCAGCAAGGGCCCTCCCTGCAGCACAAATGGGACCAGGGTTGCCCATCCAGGCTATTAATGCCAACACTTCCTTCCAGGCAATAAAGCCCTGTCTCCAAAGTTCTCTGGGTCTTTCCTTGGTGGCTGTCCATTCTGCACTTTGCAGCAGATGAGCTTTGGTGGAGCGGGGAAATGCCAGAACAGGAGGGAGGGCATGCCTGTCAGTCCGGCTCTTAGGGTAGCTCTCTCCCAGGGCCAAAGTTGTACCTGCTTGCCTGCAGCCGTGCTGTTGGTAGCCAGCACACTTCTTGCTGCTGGCTGGTCCTTGGCTGCCTGACCTGCTTTGGCTGCACATCCCTGATTAGGAAAGGACTGTGCAGGGAAAAGGAAGAGGGAAAAGGAAGGGGAAAGGAAAGGGGAAGGGGAATGGGAAAGTGAAGGAAAATGGGAAGAGGAGGAGGAGCAGAAAGAGGAGGAAGAGGAATAGGAAGAGGAAGAGGAAGGGGGAAGGAGACAGGGGATGGGGAAGAGGAAGGGAAAGGGGAAGGGAATGGGAAGAGGAAGAGAAAGGGGAAGGGGAAGGGTAAGGGGAAAGAGAAGATGGCCAGGCTTTTGCCTGGGGCAGTTCCTGGCATCAGGAAGCGGAAGAGGAACGGGAAGAGCAAGAGGAAGAGTCAGAGGAAGAGGAAGAGGAGGAAAAGACATTGCTGTTGTTTAAATTATTAAGGAAAATAATTGTTTTTTGCTTAATGGAGAAAGGAGATAGGAAATCACCATTGATAAACCTGGGAAAGCTATAAAGCTCTTCGTTGCCTGACAAGGGTGTCCTTGACCCAGGTTAGCAAAGCAAATCTAAGCGATGGATGTCATCTGACTGAGCAAAAAAATTTGTCTCCTTTAGAACTCTGAGCAGTTCTAGAATCAAAAGTACATAAATAAGTGAAAGGATTCTAGGCAAGCTCTCTTCTTTCTCCCAGCTGCTGCAGAACCAAGGCATTCTACTGGCCTGGAATGATCGGGAGGAGAAACATCAATCGACTTGGAGATCATGTCTTTGTCTTGTCAAGCAATTGGATATTAGCCTGTCTTCACGATCTTCTGGAACACTGCCTGAAAATGGTTGCTAGATATTCAGTTACCAGATTGCTTCTAGTAATGCTGATATTTAAATGAAACTTAAGAGGCAACCTATGTGATCTGTGTTAACTGCTTGAGAGAGTCCAGCGCAGAGCCACAAGGATGATTAAGGGAGTGGAGCATTTTCCTTATGAGGAAACCCTGAGGGAGCTGGGTCTCTTTAGCTTGGAGAAGAGGAGGCTGAGAGGTGACCTTATTAACTGTTTATAAATATGTAAAGGGCGAGTGTCAGGAGGATGGAGCCAGGCTCTTCTTGGTGACATCCAATGATAGGACAAGGGGCAATAGGTGCAAGCTGGAGCGTAGGAGGTTCCACTTATATATGAGACAAAACTTTTTTTTACAGTGAGGGTGACAGAACACTTGAACAGGCTGCCCCGGGGGGTTGTGGAGTCTCCTTCTCTGGAGACTTTCTAAACCTGCCTGGACGTGTTCCTATGTGACATGATTTAGGTGTTCCTGCTCCGGTAGGGGGATTGGACTAGATGATCTTTCAAAGTACCTTCCAATCCCTAATATTTTGTGATTCTGTGTGAGAAAGTGCACAACAGCAGCTGAGTAAGGTACAACATTAGCAATATTACTTTTGCATGGCAGTACCAAAAGCTCTAGCAGCAGTGCAGAAAAGTCAGCAGCAACTCCAAGATAGTGACCAATGAAATACCGATTTTAGGTCACACTTGTAGGGAAAGTGCGGAAAGCTTTGGACAAAGCCAAACTGCAGGAAGATGTGAAAAATCACTTCTTGCATCTCCCATTGCTTCTTAAAATCCGCTAGCCCGAGTGATTGTGCTTAGGGCAGTGACATACTTGAGTCTTGTGACCTGGAAGATGGAAAGACCAGTCTGACTGATACGGAGGACTGGGATGCCGTACATTTCCTTTCCTTTGAGATAATCTTTGGGGAGCAAATGTCCCAGATGTCACTGCCACTCAAGAGAACTTTTTCTTCGGAAAAAGACAAGGAATATTCACAAATGTCAGTGAACAATCTGGCTTCTCTCAAGCTCTCCAGGATTATCCAGGGCAGTGCATGTATCCTTCCAATGTGCCATTCCTGACTCTAAGTGAAGCTCACTATAACTGTTCTCTGTTTTAAAATGTAATTGGAAGAGCATGAAGCTTACTTCATGACAACCGTTATGAGACATCACAGCCCCATTAAAAACCTAAAGCACTGTGTTGTAAGGTAGATAAAATAGACTACTCCTTGGATATATTCCCATGTTAAAGCTCAGACCACTGACCACAAGACTGATTTCCAGTTGCTGCTCCCATTGGCACAGCTGGCCGAGGACCCTGTGTGGCACCAGAAACTTGGGTCTGTGGTTGGGTGCTTTCTTTTTCATGATGAGGAGCACACTGTGGATATGGCCGCCATGGCCTGGCACCTTTTTCGCTGCCTGGTCCTGCATTCAGGGATCTTCTTCCTGACAATTCTGGTCTCTGATTTCAGCCAGCTTAGCAGCTCTCTAAGTGCATGTGTTCCTCTTCCCTTGTTTTCCAGGCTACTGCCATTTGGAGCAACTCCCGTATGCTCAGATCGCCTCAGAAAACAATGTCTCTGAGAGCTTAGTGCGGCTTTGCATGGAAAGGTCCACGCGTCTCTTCCATGCCTGTCTCAGGACATGCAGAACGTTGCCTTCCTTTGGAGGGACATTACCATGCTGATTATCCTGGGAAAAGATGTCAAAATGAAATTCTCTGTGTGAGATGTGCTTATCTGATTCGTGTCAATGTGGAGCAATGCTAGGGCCACATGATAAAATGTGACTTTCTGTCTTATACATCCTTGTATAACCACGAGACTAAGGAAATAGAGATGGTTAATGTATGTATATAGTTACTGTGTTGGGTGATCAATGTATGTATATGGTTCTTATATTCGGTGGCTAATGTATGTATATAGTTCCTGTGTTCTGCAATGGTCACCTGACAGGAACAGCCTGGACCAGAGTTGTTGCTAGGCAGAAGACTGTGGGGGG
>NW_023311988.1:0-6296 GCF_011077185.1 Oxyura jamaicensis
TGTGATAAATGATTAAGTCCCAAATAGGATTTTTGTGATTTATTAAGCGAATAGAGGCAAGCAAACAGCGCTGGGTGCACCGGGAGTCTCTGCTCTACCAGGACGCACACCTGTTACATCAGGTGTCTGATTTTTATGCTCCTAGACTAATACATATTCATCACTATTCCTAGAAAAGGCGGGGTTATTACAATTAGTTCCTGGAATCCAAACCCTCTCTGGACGCATGCGTAGCAGTCTCTGGTGGTCTTTCTGGGGGTCTCTTGTGCTGAAGGCTCGTAGTCTTCCTCCCAGGCTTTGTCCTTTGGTCGTCCTTCAACTCCCCCTTTCTCCTTATTTGGTGGATCTCTTTGCTGGTTATCAGAGGCTTGCGCAGCGTCCCATGCAAAAGTCTGCAGTTTCCTAAAAAAACTCCTTGGTCCTCTTATCTCCCAGACTAGAGTCTCAATGTTTGCCCTTCAAACCCTCTATTTACACAAATTGCTGGATCGTTCCTTTGCATGATACAAGAACTATGTACACTAATCACTCTGTTTTTCTTAAATACGAGCTTATATTTCATCATGCGGCCCTAGCATTGTTCCATACTGACACGAATCAAATAAACACATTTCACAATCCCCCATTTCTTTTTTTTCATGGTATTGATTCGTGTTTTTATTATTATTATTATTATTCAATCGAGTCAATACTTGCCAAATTGGTACCAATTTTGGATCCTCTTTTGTTTTATTATCATCAGGGAATGGGTTTTCCCTTACCCTGGTTCTGGGTCAACACGTACCACAGATATTTGCATTCCTTGTATAACCGAGTGTATTAGTCAGGTAAAACAGGGTATTAAACATGGAATTATTGAATTATTAAACAACCCTCCACATATTCCCAATAAAACTATCCTGATTCTAGTAAGCCAACCACTACCCATAAAGTCCCTCCATAATTTTCTTAAATTGATTTCATTCCAAATTTGAACTGGGACATGTGCAATTTTCTTCATTTCTTTTTACAAGTTCATTCACAGCAGTTACTTAAGGTTAAATTTTCCACAGACTCCTCCTTCTTGTGCTAGCAAATAATCTAAAGCTAAGCAATTTTGATACAAAGCAGTTCCCATCTTGGTATTTTGTTTTGCAATTAATCCGAGTGCATCTCCAGTTTTATTCACAACTATTTCTACTACAGCTTGCAACCTAAATATTCTATTAAGCATATCTATTGGGGTCCTATAGCCCCAGGATCCGTAGTCCAACAAGCACAACCCCAATTTGAGGGTCTGCAGTAATGATAACTCCGGTCCCATGGATAATCTCTTATCCAATCAGTGTAACACGTAGAAGTCACTGTTTTACCCTTTCTAGGACAAATGTACTTGGGCTGGTTACTATATCTCTTCCAGCTCAGGCTTCCACAATCAGTATATGGGTCTTCATCTATAATATCACAGGCATCAAAGGTTATTGACACTGAGGTATTCAGGGTGGTTACAATTTCACTTGTTCCAATTAATTTCTCTGCATAGAGCATACTGAGTTAGGTTAAAAATGCAGCTTCCTCTTTTCTGGCCTTTACAGTCATAGACAGTATGATACACCAATGTCTGGGAGCTCAAGCATCCTTTTCTAGTTGACTGCAGTTGTTGGCCATAGCTTGGGCCAAGAAACTCACCCCAAGTAGGACTAGAAGAGGTCCGGTAACAGCCATAGTGCTTGGCGGTCACAGCCCGAAGGGGTTGCAGCCCTTGGCAGACCTTCCCAGCCGCAGCACCAGTTCCCTATCCAGTCTTGCCCTCTTCCCTAATCTTAGAGGGGTGTACACTGCAGATGTACCTTCTCAGTACCTTCAGGGGATAATGCTTAACTGATCCCTGTTATTGATAAATCTCTTCTCTTAGTAGGTATCTATTCAAGAGGTTCTTTGTTTACTAATTTTACAGAAGTAATTACAATAAATTTGGAGTAATTACAATAAAGGAGTAATTACAATAAAATCCCACAGCAACTTAGCTTATACTCTGATGAAAGCTTCTTCAAGTCCATCTGTTAGTTTAGTTTCTCCTGGTTCCGATGTTACTTTCCACTCTTCCACTGGACCTCTCGACACGTGTCCATCCTTTTTCAGCAGTTCTCAAAGCTGTTTCCTTGTTAATAGATAACAACTAATAGATAGCAGTTAATAAATATCGGTTGTTTTCTTTTTAATAAAACAAGAAAAGGTCCTTCCCAGAGGGGAGATAAGCTTTCTTCTTTCCATGTTTTTATTAGAACCCTATCTCCTGGTTTTAACTGGTGAATTGCAAATCCTAAAGGTGGTGTCTGAGCCATCATCCCAGTTGCTCTTAGCTCTTTTAATCTTCTACCAATGGTAATTATATATTTCTGGATACTACGATCCTCAACTACATTGTTCCCTAAGGGCATCCCTTGAGAATAAGGCCATATAACATTTCACATGGTGATAATCCAGTCTCAGTGTGTAGTTTAGTTCTAATATTTAAAAGTAAGCATTTCGTCCAGGGCATTTGTGTCTCGATCATTAACTTAGCCAATTGTTGTTTTATTGTTTGATTCATTCTTTCTACTTTCCCCGAGCTTTGTGGGTGCCACGGAGTGTGGTATTCCCACTGAAAGCCTAATTATTGACATAATAATTTTATTATTTTAGAAGTAAAGTGTGTGCCCTGATCAGAATCAATGTACTGGATTATCCCATATCTAGGTATTAAGTGTTCTAATAACATTTTTACCACCATTCCGGAGAACAAGCAACCCAAAACAGCAAGGCATTTTCTGAATCACCCCTCTTTGTTCCCTTCTCCAAACTCTTTACATTCCTGATGTTATCACCAACCATGGGGCTTGTCGACCCCCATGGCCACACTCCCACATCTCCCCCTTCTTTAACATAAAAAAGCATGATTAACACAAATTAAGAAAGCACGATTAACACAAACTAAAACACAGAGAAAAACTACCAGGCATACTAATTCTATCTTTAACAAACTTTGTAACCACATCCCTGGGAAAGACAGGTACTGAGTGCTGCCCAGGCAGGGGGGGGTTTGGCTGCCCCTCCAGCTCCTGGAGTCCTTGTTTGTGGGTCCTGCATATGCCAGCCGGACACTCCCAGACGTTGTTTTTTGTTTGAGCTGGAGTCCAAACCGCAGAGGAGGGTGCTGTGATCATGTTAAGGCAGATGATGAGACGGCCGGACAGACTCATGGTGCTGACATCCATCTAGGACCGGCTTCTGTTAAAACACAAGCACAACCTCGGCCCCCAAGTTATTAGAGTGTAGGGCCCTTCCCAGTAATTTGTGCTGTAATTTTCTATTTTTATTTATTTATTTATTTTTCCATGACTTGTGCTCTTCCTTTAACTGAGTTTCTCCCAGATCTGTCTTCTAGATCTGTTTGTCGCTTTTTCTCCTGCACGGACAGATGCAAGGACCTTCCGTCCATCGATTAAAAAAAATTAAAAAACATAGCATACTTTATCTATCTTTTCCTAGGTTTCACAACCCTACTCTTCCTTCTTTGTTTCAGAAGCTGTCCTGGTTTAGTTAGGATAGAATTAATTTTCCTCCCAGTAGCTGGTAGAGTGCTATGTTTTGAATTTAGAATGAGACTAATGTTGATAACACACTGATGTTTTAATTGCTGCAGAGCAGTGCTTACACTAAGCCAAGGACTTTTCAGCTCCTCACTCTGTCCTGCCAGCAGGCAGGCTGGGGGTGCAGCAGGAGCTGGGAGGGGACAGACCCAGGACAGCAGACCCAAACTGGCCAAAGGGGTATTCCATCCCATCTGATGTCATGCTAAACAATGCATAGGGGTGGCTAGCTGGGGTGGGGGGGCCAGCCACCTGGGGACAGGCTGGGCATCGGTCAGCGGATAGCAAGCAAGTGCACCATGCACCACCCGCTCCGTACACATCATTATTATTATTTTCTGTCCCAATAAACTGTCTCTATCTCAACCCGCAGGCTTCAGTTTTTCTCGTTTCTCTCCCCTATCCCATAGAGGGGGGAGGATGAGCGAACGGCTGTGTGGTGTTTAGCTGCCGGCTGGGTTAAACCACAACAGAAGCATACATAAATTGATACAAAGGAACACTTGAATAATACAACTGGACACAAAAATATACATTTTTCAAGAAATTTACATCAGTAATTGTATAAAGCTTTCTTCTGTACTAAGAGGTCCTGAAAGTTCAGGACTAAAACATTAACTTTGTAATGTAATGTAAAAGGGTTATCATGACAGTCCTCAAAGGCCACTATATAGCACACTGACATATTCAAGGCTCTCAGCTTTTATTTCAGTCTGTGTATTCAAGTTTTGAGGTCCTTTTATGATTATGCAAACATCAGAAATATAGTGATATAATAAATGGTACTTATGAAAGCAGAGTTTTAAAGCCAATATTCAATTTTGCAGGCTCAAAACACCAACTTAATATTTAAACAAGTATTTGATACTTCTGTTTGTTCAAAAATAGAAAGAGTAAATGCACTTACAGAAAAATAACTTTCACTTTTCAACAAGCGTGCTCGTGATTTTTATATTAGTACAAACTTAGAAACAAACAAACAAATCCAAATCCACCATATGACTTTTTAAAATAAATGATACCAATTCACCTTTCCCCTACTTGAGTACATTACATTAAGGCTTTGAATCATCTGACCCACGATTTTACAGCATTAAAATGAGTGGGTCCACAAGGATGCTGGTATGTCTCACTGAGACTTAGCATGAATAGAATTAAAGCTCACCACCTTAAGGAAACAGAAAATCACATGCTCATGCCTTAACTATATTCCTTTTTGTCTCCAAACCAGAACATAAAGTTTAATAGTAACAGTATTTCATGGCAGTAGATGAGTACTTTTTAATCAATTATATTTTATTAATTAATATTATTAATTTAGTGGCAACATCTTTGGAGAAACTTCCAGTTTTTGTTGTACAACACTGCTTTCTGGTAGTGATTCAGGCATGGGGAGTTCATTCAGTTCAACGTGCTGTAAATATAGCCCCACTTTTCCCCTTTAATAGTTCCAGGGCTCTACACAGAGCATACAGCTCACAAGCCTGAGCTGACCGTGATGGACTCAGAGGTCCTGACTCCACAGGTTCTAGGTCCTTATTAATTATTGGATATCCTGATTTGACCATTTTATCACATAGTACTGAACCATTTTTAATTTGCTCCCTTTTCTCTGGTTCCGGGTCTTCAATTTTGTCTGACCCATCTAGGAATTTTACTGTGGCAATTCCTACAGCCCTTGGCTACCCGGTAAGAGTGTCTTGCAGGGGGTTTAGGACCTATCACCCACCCACGAATCCTATAGGAATCACTTCGGTCCTTCACCGGCCAAGTCCCTCGTGGGAGATTGGAACCGCAGTTAGAAGACCTCCACACTCGCTTTGGAACTAGGTTCCGTCTCAGTCACACTCTTACACACACAGGCAACCGAATCCCACCCAACCGAACGGTACACACTTCAAATACTCACGACTCCGTCGTCTTCGTTCGGATCTTCGCGCGCAGAATTACGGGTAAAATACAATGCTGCAGCCGGCAAGGGAGCTCATAAACAAAATCAAATTCTTTGCTTGCCTTTATTCAGGTTCAGGATGGTGTTAGTCCCGACCTGACTCGAACAGGAGCCACCAAATGGTGGGGCGCCCCTCCTAGATCCAGTCAGAATTCAGGAACCAAGACCATCCCGGACGAGCCCCCAATTGTGATAAATGATTAAGTCCCAAATAGGATTTTTGTGATTTATTAAGCGAATAGAGGCAAGCAAACAGCGCTGGGTGCACCGGGAGTCTCTGCTCTACCAGGACGCACACCTGTTACATCAGGTGTCTGATTTTTATGCTCCTAGACTAATACATATTCATCACTATTCCTAGAAAAGGCGGGGTTATTACAATTAGTTCCTGGAATCCAAACCCTCTCTGGACGCATGCGTAGCAGTCTCTGGTGGTCTTTCTGGGGGTCTCTTGTGCTGAAGGCTCGTAGTCTTCCTCCCAGGCTTTGTCCTTTGGTCGTCCTTCAACTCCCCCTTTCTCCTTATTTGGTGGATCTCTTTGCTGGTTATCAGAGGCTTGCGCAGCGTCCCATGCAAAAGTCTGCAGTTTCCTAAAAAAACTCCTTGGTCCTCTTATCTCCCAGACTAGAGTCTCAATGTTTGCCCTTCAAACCCTCTATTTACACAAATTGCTGGATCGTTCCTTTGCATGATACAAGAACTATGTACACTAATCACTCTGTTTTTCTTAAATA
>NW_023311989.1:0-5653 GCF_011077185.1 Oxyura jamaicensis
ATCAAAAGACGCAGAAGAGGGCATAGGACACCACCTCCTTAGAGCAGCCAAAAGCCGCTGCTAATTTCTGTGTTTCACCTGAGACAACCGATAGACACCGCTGCTTCCTAGTCTCTGAGAACGGCACCTTTCCCAGAGCCGTTCCTCCTTCTCAGACAGTCCGTTACTCTGCCCTGGTCAGGCCTCGCCTGGAGTACTGTGTCCAGTTCTGGGCGCCCCGGTACAAAAAAGACAGGGATCTCCTGGAAAGAGCGCAGCGGAGGGCCACAAAGATGATACAGGGCCTGGGGCATCTTTCCTGTGAGGACAGGCTGAGAGACCTGGGTCTGTTCAGCCTGGAGAAGAGGAGACTGAGGGGGGATCTTATCAATGTCTATAAATATCTGAGGGGTGGGAGACAGAAGGATGTAGCTAACCTCTTCTCAGTGGCTTGTGGGGATAGGACAAGGGGCAATGGCCGCAAAATAGAACACAGGAAGTTCTGCACCGACATGCAAAAGAAATTCTTCACAGTGAGGGTGACGGAGCACTGGAACAGGCTGCCTAGAGAGGTTGTGGACTCTCCTTCTCTGGAGATATTCAAGGCCCGTCTGGACGCCTACCTGGGCAGCCTGCTCTGAGGATCCTGCTTTGCAGGGGGGTTGGACCCAATGATCTTTCAAGGTCCCTTCCAACCCCTACAGTTCTGTGATTCTGTGATTCTGTGACTCTTCTAGTTCCTTGCTTTTGCCCCTGGTGGTGGTTTCTTAAGGAAATCTCTGTTTCTTAGGTTCCCTTAAACTGCACTTGCAGGAAGCCAGCAGCTCCTTCCGCGGATGCTGCAGGCTGCCAGGCCTGGTTCCCCAGCTGGCAGGCATTCCCTTCTGGCAGGAGAATTCTCTTGTAGGAGACTTTTGCTGTCAGCCTTTGTCCCAGTCGGGCCAGGTCACCTTTGTGGCTGTTCCTGTACTCAACACTTTCCCATTCCCATGACAACTTCTCATCCCCCAAATGACTTCTCACCCGCAAGTCCCACTTGGGGACCCGCCACCCACAGCCATTCCCATCAGGGGCACCCCAAGACCCTTGTGTTGTCACCCTATGACCTCACAAAAGGTGGCTGGCCATAAATGCCCTCAGTGCGGCGCCTGTGGCCAGTCCGGCTGGTGGTAGTCGAGAGCTCGAGGTTCCACAGCTGGAAGGAGAGAGACCGGCGGAGCTGTTGCAAGAAGCACACGCGAAGCCATTCTTATTGCACGCAAGCCATCGAGGTCCTTCGGTAACGTTATCCAATCTACAGACATCTCTGTACCTCATCTGTCCTAGGCGTAGGCTTGCCAAGTAGAACCTATCACAAGCATATTTGCCATTCTAACGGCAATGTTTGCAATCCATACACAGAACGTTGACAGCTACAGTGCTCTAGACAACTTGGTTGAACCTAGAAAGCTAATGTTGGATTGCTGCTAGAATATTTTCTTCCTGGTTCTATCTGCAGTGGTCCTGCTGGTGTCACGCAAGGCGTCGAGATCCAGCCAGCGACACGTGAGGCATCGAGGTCCTGCCAGCGACCCGCGAAGCAGTGAAGGCGCTGAAGACCCCAGGCTGCTGCTAAGCGCCTGGCACCAGGGCAGCCTCCCCCAGAGGACGACCACCTCCACGCCGCGGCAGCCAGAGGCACCATGAGCCGGCCACAGCAGCAGCAACAGCAGCCAGAGGAGGTCCCCGGCGACGAGACGTGCCCCATCTGCCTGGGCCGGCTGTCCAGCCCAGCTCGCGTGGACCCCTGCAGGCACACCTTCTGCCTGGAGTGCATCCATGTGTGGGCCGCAGATGGAGACACCTGCCCGCTGTGCCGCGGGCCTATTGAGACCATCGTGCACCCGGTGCCGCCCGCCCGGCGCAACGCCTCAGCCCAGCGGCCCCGCAGAAGGTTCCAGCGCAACGCGCGGCTGGGGCGGCGGCAGCAGCAGCAGCAGCGGCAGAGGAGCCCCTCAAGCTACCGCTCCCGCAGCGTCTCGCCCAGGCGCAGGGAGCGCAGCCCATCCGTGGAACGCAGGCTTGTGAGAAGCTTCTCCTGGCACGCGGGGCAGACGGGACGCAGACTGCCAGGGTCCCCGCAGGACGCCAACATCGGGGACACATCCTGGCTGCACAGGGTCCAGCAGGAGCGGCCGGGGGCTGGGGACCAAGCAGGCCGGCAGGAAGAGCTGGGGGCCGGGGGCCAAGCGGGCCGTCAGGAGGAGCCGGGGGCCGGGGACCAAGCGGGCTGGCAGGCCGGGCCCCACGCCTGAGCAGGCGGCCGGGCCTCACCTGGGGACGGGCTGGGGGTGGCAGCCACAATTCCCCCAGGAATAAATTATGACTTTTCCACCCTGCAAAGCCTCTGCCTGCACTTATTCCTGCATCGGTCAGCGGGGGACGGGGAGGGGGCTGAACGCAGGCCTCTCCTGCTGCCTGCACCACCAAGTGGGTTGGGGATGTCTGCTCCTGATGGGGAACGGCTGCGGGTGGCGGTCCGTGAGGGAGACTTGGGGGTGACAAGTCATTTGGGGGATGAGAAGTCAACATGGGAATGGGAGAGTGTTGGGGACGGGAGCAGCCACAAAGGTTTAAATTGCTCAGTTGTTGTACGGTGGGTTGTCAGCATCACTGTCATCCAAAAGCCAGAACCCAGCTCCATACCAGGTACTGGGAAGACAAGGAACTCTATCCCAGCTGAAACCAGGACTGCCTCGTGCACTTTCCCGTGTTCTTCTACCATCTCCTCAAAAGCATCCTTGAGTGCGCGTTTTACGCAATCCTAGGATCATAGAATAGAATCATAGAATATCCCCAGTTGGAAGGGACCCATAAGGATCATAGAATCATAGAATATCCTGAGTTGGAAGGGACCCTTAAGGATCATCAAGTCCAACTCTTGACACCGCACAGGTCTACCCAAAAGTTCAGACCATGTGACTAAGTGCACAGTCCAATCTCTTCTTAAATTCAGACAGGCTCGGTGCAGTGACAACTTCCCTGGGGAGCCTGTTCCAGTGTGCAACCACCCTCTCTGTGAAGAACCCCCTCCTGATGTCAAGCCTAAATTTCCCCTGCCGCAGCTTAACCCTGTTCCCGCGGGTCCTGTCACTGGTGTTAATGGAGAAAAGGTCTCCTGTCTCTCGACACCCCCTTACGAGGAAGTTGTAGACTGTGATGAGGTCTCCTCTCAGCCTCCTCTTCTCCAGGCTGAACAGGCCCAGTGACCTCAGCCGTTCTTCGTACGTCTTCCCCTCCAGGCCTATCACCATCTTCGTAGCCCTCCTCTGGACACTCTCCAACAGTTTCATGTCCTTTTTATACTGTGGTGCCCAGAACTGCACACAGTACTCGAGGTGAGGCCGCACCAGCGCAGAGTAGAGCGGGACAATCACCTCCCTTGACCTACTAGCGATGCCGTGCTTGATGCACCCCAGGACACGGTTGGCCCTCCTGGCTGCCAGGGCACACTGCTGGCTCATATTCAACTTGCTGTCTACCACGACCCCCAGATCCCTCTCTTCTAGGCTGCTCTCCAGCGTCTCTTCGCCCAGTCTGTACGTGCAGCCAGGGTTTCCCCGTCCCAGGTGCAGGACCCGGCACTTGCTCTTATTGAACTTCATACGGTTGGTGATCGCCCAGCTCTCCAACCTATCCAGATCCCTCTGCAAGGCCTTTCCACCCTCATTCGAGTCCACGACTCCTCCAAGTTTGGTGTCATCAGCAAACTTGCTCAAAATACCTTCTATTCCTACATCCAGATCGTTTATAAAAACATTGAAGAGGACTGGCCCTAAAATGGAGCCTTGAGGGACCCCACTAGTGACCGCCCGCCAGCCTGACGCAGCCCCATTTACCATAACCCTTTGGGCCCTGCCCGTTAGCCAATTGCTCACCCATTGTATGATGTTTTTATTTAGCTGTATGGTGGACATTTTGTCCAGTAGGATCCTATGGGAGACCGTGTCAAAAGCCTTGCTGAAGTCCAAAAAAATCACATCAGCTGGTTTCCCTTGGTCCACCATACGGGTGATCTTATCATAAAAGGAAATCAAGTTAGTTAGGCAGGACCTACCCTTCACAAACCCATGCTGGCTGGGACCAATGACTGCTTTGTCCCCCAGGTGCGCCTCAATAAGTTCGAGAACCATCTTCTCCATGATTTTACCAGGCACTGACATGAGACTGACAGGCCTGTAATTGCAAGGGTCTTCTTTCTGACCCTTCTTGGAAATCGGCACAACATTTGCCAGCTTCCAGTCTACCGGGACCTCTCCAAATTCCCAGGATCGTTGAAAAATAATTGAGAGAGGTTCCGCGATGACTTCCGCCAGCTCTTTCAGCACCCGGGGATGAATCCCATCCGGACCCATGGACTTGTAGGGATCGAGGTGGAGTAGCAAATCCCGCACACGTTCAGGGTCGGTTGGGAGTTTGTCATCCCCACCGTCCCGGTCCTCCAGCTCGGGGCACCCTGGGTCCCGAAGCCCATCATCGGCAATGAAGACAGAGGCAAAGAAGGCGTTAAGCGTCTCTGCTTTGCCTATGTCATTGTCTGTGAGGAGACCTTCCCTATCAAGGAGCGGCCCTATGTATACTTTAGTTCTCCTTTTTCCATTCACATATCTAAAAAAAACCTTTTTGTTTTCTCTCACAGACACAGCCAGCTTCAACTCTAGGCGTGCTTTGGCCACACGAACTTTCTCCCTACAAACACGAACAGCATCCCTGTATTCTTTCCATGACACCTGGCCCTCCTTCCAGTAGCGAAACACTCTCTGTTTCCGCCTAATCTCCATTAGAATGTCCCTGGTCAGCCACGCCGGCCTCCTGCCCCGCCTGCCTGACTTGCGATATTTAGGAATTGCCTGATCTTGTGCTTCTAGGAGGCATCGCATAAAGAATGACCAGCTCTGGTGGACATCGAGGCCTTCAAGAGTAGTTTCCCAGGGGACCTTGCTGACTAGTTCCCTGAGCAGCCTGAAGTCCGCTTTCCCCATATCTAGGGATGAGGTTTTGGTGGCACTTTTCCTTCTGTCACTGTAAATTTTGAACTCAACCACTTCATGGTCGCTATGACCAAGGCGGCCACCAATCACCACATCTCCCACCATCCCCAGTTGGAAGGGACCCATAAGGATCATCGGGTCCACCTCCTGGCTCCGCACAGGTCCACCCAAAAGAATCCTGCTTCTGACAACAATGAAGTTCATGCCGTGACCTTCTGAAGGGTTGACCCCTTCAGGGATGCCCCTGACCTGCGGGCGTAGAGAGATGGCAAGTGGGAGTTGGTAGGATGCTGCAATACACAAGGACACGGAGGCTTTCTTTGCTGAAAAGTTCTCTGTATCACACATGGCCACAAGGCACCACTGGGCAATATTCTGTGATTAAAGGCAAGCATGGGGAGAGGTATCGGGCTAATTACAAAAAGTCATCTCAGAAGAGACCGAATCCAGGAGTGGGCCCCAATGAGTGAAGAACAAAGCATCACTTCAAAGATGTGAGACTCCCACCACGGAGTTCGGAGTCAGCCGGGCATCCCCAGTAAAGGTTCAATGGGTTTAGGATGCCGTGTAGGCAAGAATAATTTGTGCAGCACAGGAAGTTCCGAGGGAGAGAGGCGCTCCATTTTGGGTAGGAGTCCTTTTTC
>NW_023311990.1:0-4134 GCF_011077185.1 Oxyura jamaicensis
TTTTCTAGGAATAGTGATGAATATGTATTAGTCTAGGAGCATAAAAATCAGACACCTGATGTAACAGGTGTGCGTCCTGGTAGAGCAGAGACTCCCGGTGCACCCAGCGCTGTTTGCTTGCCTCTATTCGCTTAATAAATCACAAAAATCCTATTTGGGACTTAATCATTTATCACAATTGGGGGCTCGTCCGGGATGGTCTTGGTTCCTGAATTCTGACTGGATCTAGGAGGGGCGCCCCACCATTTGGTGGCTCCTGTTCGAGTCAGGTCGGGACTAACACCATCCTGAACCTGAATAAAGGCAAGCAAAGAATTTGATTTTTTTATGAGCTCCCTTGCCGGCTGCAGCATTGTATTTTGCCCGTAATTCTGCGCGCGAAGATCCGAACGAAGACGACGGAGTCGTGAGTATTTGAAGTGTGTACCGTTCGGTTGGGTGGGATTCGGTTGCCTGTGTGTGTAAGAGTGTGACTGAGACGGAACCTAGTTCCGAAGCTAGTGTGGAGGTCTTCTAACCGCGGTTCCAATCTCCCGCGAGGGACTTGGCCGGTGAAGGACCAAAGTGATTCCTATAGGATTCGTGGGTGGGTGATAGGTCCTAAACCCCCTGCAAGACACTCTTACCGGGTAGCCAAGGGCTGTAGGAATTGCCACAGTAAAATTCCTAGATGGGTCAGACAAAATTGAAGACCCGGAACCAGAGAAAAGGGAGCAAATTAAAAATGGTTCAGTACTATGTGATAAAATGGTCAAATCAGGATATCCAATAATTAATAAGGACCTAGAACCTGTGGAGTCAGGACCTTTGAGTCCATCACGGTCAGCTCAGGCTTGTGAGCTGTATGCTCTATGTAGAGCCCTGGAACTATTAAAGGGGAAAAGTGGGGCTATATTTACAGCACGTTGAACTGAATGAACTCCCCATGCCTGAACCACTACCAGAAAGCAGTGTTGTACAACAAAAACTGGAAGTTTCTCCAAAGATGTTGCCACTAAATTAATAATATTAATTAATAAAATATAATTGATTAAAAAGTACTCATCTACTGCCATGAAATACTGTTACTATTAAACTCTATGTTCTGGTTTGGAGACAAAAAGGAATATAGTTAAGGCATGAGCATGTGATTTTCTGTTTCCTTAAGGTGGTGAGCTTTAATTCTATTCATGCTAAGTCTCAGTGAGACATACCAGCATCCTTGTGGACCCACTCATTTTAATGCTGTAAAATCGTGGGTCAGATGATTCAAAGCCTTAATGTAATGTACTCAAGTAGGGGAAAGGTGAATTGGTATCATTTATTTTAAAAAGTCATATGGTGGATTTGTTTGTTTGTTTCTAAGTTTGTACTAATATAAAAATCACGAGCACGCTTGTTGAAAAGTGAAAGTTATTTTTCTGTAAGTGCATTTACTCTATTTTTTGAACAAACAGAAGTATCAAATACTTGTTTAAATATTAAGTGGGTGTTTTGAGCCTGCAAAATTTAATATTGGCTTTAAAACTCTGCTTTCATAAGTACCATTTGTTATACCACTATATTTCTGATGTTTGCATAATCATAGAAGGACCTCTTAGTACAGAAGAAAGCTTTATACAATTACTGATGTAAATTTCTTGAAAAATGTATATTTTTGTGTCCAGTTGTATTATTCAAGTGTTCCTTTGTATCAATTTATGTATGCTTCTGTTGTGGTTTAACCCAGCCGGCAGCTAAACACCACACAGCCGTTCGCTCATCCTCCCCCCTCTATGGGATAGGGGAGAGAAACGAGAAAAACTGAAGTCTGTGGGTTGAGATTGAGACGGTTTATTGGGACAGAAAATAATAATAATGATGTGTACGGAGCGGGTGGTGCACGGTGCACTTGCTTGCTACCCGCTGACCGATGCCCAGCCTGTCCTCAGGTGGCTGCCCCCCCCCTACGCCGGCTAGCCACCCCTATGCATTGTTTAGCATGGCATCAGATGGTACGGAATACCGCTTTGGCCAGTTTGGGTCTGCTGTCCTGGGTCTGTCCCCTCCCAGCTCCTGCTGCACCCTCAGCCTGCCTGCTGGCAGGACAGAGTGAGGAGCTGAAAAGTCCTTGGCTTAGTGTAAGCACTGCTCTGCAGCAATTAAAACATCAGTGTGTTATCAACATTAGTCTCATTCTAAATTCAAAACATAGCACTCTACCAGCTACTGGGAGGAAAATTAATTCTATCCTAACTAAACCAGGACAGCTTCTAAAACAAAGAAGGAAGAGTAGGGGTGTGAACCCTAGGAAAAGATAGATAAAGTATGCTATGTTTTTTAATTTTTTTTTTAATCGATGGACGGAAGGTCCTTGCATCTGTCCATGCAGGAGAAAAAGCGACAAACAGATCTAGAAGACAGATCTGGGAGAAACTCAGTTAAAGGAAGAGCACAAGTCATGGAAAAATAAATAAATAAATAAAAATAGAAAATTACAGCACAAATTACTGGGAAGGGCCCTACACTCTAATAACTTGGGGGCCGAGGTTGTGCTTGTGTTTTAACAGAAGCCGGTCCTAGATGGATGTCAGCACCATGAGTCTGTCCGGCCGTCTCATCATCTGCCTTAACATGATCACAGCACCCTCCTCTGCGGTTTGGACTCCAGCTCAAACAAAAAACAACGTCTGGGAGTGTCCGGCTGGCATATGCAGGACCCACAAACAAGGGCTCCAGGAGCTGGAGGGGCAGCCAGAGCCCCCCCCCTGCCTGGGCAGCACTCAGTACCTGCCTCTCCCAGGGATGTGGTTACAAAGTTTGTTAAAGATAGAATTAGTATGCCTGGTAGTTTTTCTCTGTGTTTTAGTTTGTGTTAATCGTGCTTTTTATGTTAAAGAAGTGGGAGATGTGGGAGTGTGGCCATGGGGGTCAACAAGCCCCATGGTTGGTGATATCATCAGGAATGTAGAGTATGCTCTATGCTCTATGCAGAGAAATTAATTAGTAAAAAAAAATTAGTATGCTCTATGCAGAGAAATTAATTGGAACAAGTGAAATTGTAACCACCCTGAATACCTCAGTGTCAATAACCTTTGATGCCTGTGATATTATAGATGAAGACCCATATACTGATTGCGGAAGCCTGAGCTGGAAGAGATATAGTAACCAGCCCAAGTACATTTGGCCTAGAAAGGGTGAAACAGTGACTTCTACGTGTTACACTGATTGGATAAGAGATTATCCATGGGACCGGAGTAATCATTACTGCGGACCCTCAAACTGGGGTTGTGCTTGTTGGAGTATGGATCCTGGGGCTATAGGACCCCAATAGATATGCTTAATAGAATAATTAGGTTGCAAGCTGTAGTAGAAATAGTTGTGAATAAAACTGGAGATGCACTTGGATTAATTGCAAAACAAAATACCAAGATTGGAACTGCTTTGTTTCAAAATTGCTTAGCTTTAGATTATTTGCTAGCACAAGAAGGAGGAGTCTGTGGAAAATTTAACCTTAAGTAACTGCTGTTTAGATATTGATGATGAAGGAAAAGCTGTGAATGAACTTGTAAAAAGAAATGAAGAAAATTGCACATGTCCCAGTTCAAATTTGAAATGAAATCAATTTAAGAGAATTATGGAGGGACTTTATGGGTGGTGGTTGGCTTACTAGAATCAGGATAGTTGTATTGGGAATATGTGGAGGGTTTAATAATTCAATAATTCCATGTTTAATACCCTGTTTTACCTGACTAATACACTCGGTTATACAAGGAATGCAAATATCTGTGGTACGTGTTGACCCAGAACCAGGGTAAGGGAAAACCCATTCCCTGATGATAATAAAAACAAAAGAGGATCCAAAATTGGTACCAATTTGGCAAGTATTGACTCAATTGAATAATAATAATAATAATAATAAAACACGAATCAATACCATGAAAAAAAAAAGAAATGGGGGATTGTGAAATGTGTTTATTTGATTCGTGTCAGTATGGAACAATGCTAGGGCCGCATGATGAAATATAAGCTCCTATTTAAGAAAAACAGAGTGATTAGTGTACATAGTTCTTGTATCATGCAAAGGAACGATCCAGCAATTTGTGTAAATAGAGGGTTTGAAGGGCGAACATTGAGACTCTAGTCTGGGAGATAAGAGGACCAAGGAGTTTTTTT
>NW_023311991.1:0-5800 GCF_011077185.1 Oxyura jamaicensis
CTTAATAAATCACAAAAATCCTATTTGGGACTTAATCATTTATCACAATTGGGGGCTCGTCCGGGATGGTCTTGGTTCCTGAATTCTGACTGGATCTAGGAGGGGCGCCCCACCATTTGGTGGCTCCTGTTCGAGTCAGGTCGGGACTAACACCATCCTGAACCTGAATAAAGGCAAGCAAAGAATTTGATTTTTTTATGAGCTCCCTTGCCGGCTGCAGCATTGTATTTTGCCCGTAATTCTGCGCGCGAAGATCCGAACGAAGACGACGGAGTCGTGAGTATTTGAAGTGTGTACCATTCGGTTGGGTGGGATTCGGTTGCCTGTGTGTGTAAGAGTGTGACTGAGACGGAACCTAGTTCCGAAGCGAGTGTGGAGTTCTTCTAACCGCGGTTCCAATCTCCCACGAGGGACTTGGCCGGTGAAGGACCGAAGTGATTCCTATAGGATTCGTGGGTGGGTGATAGGTCCTAAACCCCCTGCAAGACACTCTTACCGGGTAGCCAAGGGCTGTAGGAATTGCCACAGTAAAATTCCTAGATGGGTCATACAAAATTGAAGACCCGGAACCAGAGAAAAGGGAGCAAATTAAAAATGGTTCAGTACTATGTGATAAAACGGTCAAATCAGGATATCCAATAATTAATAAGGACCTAGAACCTGTGGAGTCAGGACCTCTGAGTCCATCACGGTCAGCTCAGGCTTGTGAGCTGTATGCTCTGTGTAGAGCCCTGGAACTATTAAAGGGGAAAAGTGGGGCTATATTTACAGCATGTTGAACTGAATGAACTCCCTGTGTCTGAATCACTACCAGAAAGCAGTGTTGTACAACAAAAACTGGAAGTTTCTCCAAAGATGTTGCCACTAAATTAATAATATTAATTAATAAAATATAATTGATTAAAAAGTACTCATCTACTGCCATGAAATACTGTTACTATTAAACTTTATGTTCTGGTTTGGAGACAAAAAGGAATATAGTTAAGGCATGAGCATGTGATTTTCTGTTTCCTTAAGGTGGTGAGCTTTAATTCTATTCATGCTAAGTCTCAGTGAGACATACCAGCATCCTTGTGGACCCACTCATTTTAATGCTGTAAAATCGTGGGTCAGATGATTCAAAGCCTTAATGTAATGTACTCAAGTAGGGGAAAGGTGAATTGGTATCATTTATTTTAAAAAGTCATATGGTGGATTTGGATTTGTTTGTTTGTTTCTAAGTTTGTACTAATATAAAAATCACGAGCACGCTTGTTGAAAAGTGAAAGTTATTTTTCTGTAAGTGCATTTACTCTTTCTATTTTTGAACAAACAGAAGTATCAAATACTTGTTTAAATATTAAGTTGGTGTTTTGAGCCTGCAAAATTGAATATTGGCTTTAAAACTCTGCTTTCATAAGTACCATTTATTATATCACTATATTTCTGATGTTTGCATAATCATAAAAGGACCTCAAAACTTGAATACACAGACTGAAATAAAAGCTGAGAGCCTTGAATATGTCAGTGTGCTATATAGTGGCCTTTGAGGACTGTCATGATAACCCTTTTACATTACATTACAAAGTTAATGTTTTAGTCCTAAACTTTCAGGACCTCTTAGTACAGAAGAAAGCTTTATACAATTACTGATGTAAATTTCTTGAAAAATATATATTTTTGTGTCCAGTTGTATTATTCAAGTGTTCCTTTGTATCAATTTATGTATGCTTCTGTTGTGGTTTAACCCGGCCGGCAGCTAAACACCACACAGCCGTTCGCTCATCCTCCCCCCTCTATGGGATAGGGGAGAGAAACGAGAAAAACTGAAGCCTGCGGGTTGAGATAGAGACAGTTTATTGGGACAGAAAATAATAATAATGATGTGTACGGAGCGGGTGGTGCATGGTGCACTTGCTTGCTATCCGCTGACCGATGCCCAGCCTGTCCCCAGGTGGCTGGCCCCCCCACCCCGGCTAGCCACCCCTATGCATTGTTTAGCATGACATCAGATGGGATGGAATACCCCTTTGGCCAGTTTGGGTCAGCTGTCCTGGGTCTGTCCCCTCCCAGCTCCTGCTGCACCCCCAGCCTGCCTGCTGGCAGGACAGAGTGAGGAGCTGAAAAGTCCTTGGCTTAGTGTAAGCACTGCTCTGCAGCAATTAAAACATCAGCGTGTTATCAACATTAGTCTCATTCTAAATTCAAAACATAGCACTCTACCAGCTACTGGGAGGAAAATTAATTCTATCCTAACTAAACCAGGACAGCTTCTAAAACAAAGAAGGAAGAGTAGGGGTGTGAAACCTAGGAAAAGATAGATAAAGTATGCTATGTTTTTTAATTTTTTTTAATCGATGGACGGAAGGTCCTTGCATCTGTCCGTGCAGGAGAAAAAGCGACAAACAGATCTAGAAGACAGATCTGGGAGAAACTCAGTTAAAGGAAGAGCACAAGTCATGGAAAAATAAATAAATAAATAAAAATAAAAAATTACAGCACCAATTACTGGGAAGGGCCCTACACTCTAATAACTTGGGGGCCGAGGTTGTGCTTGTGTTTTAACAGAAGCCGGTCCTAGATGGATGTCAGCACCATGAGTCTGTCCGGCCGTCTCATCATCTGCCTTAACATGATCACAGCACCCTCCTCTGCGGTTTGGACTCCAGCTCAAACAAAAAACAACGTCTGGGAGTGTCTGGCTGGCATATGCAGGACCCACAAACAAGGACTCCAGGAGCTGGAGGGGCAGCCAAACCCCCCCCCCTGCCTGGGCAGCACTCAGTACCTGTCTTTCCCAGGGATGTGGTTACAAAGTTTGTTAAAGATAGAATTAGTATGCCTGGTAGTTTTTCTCTGTGTTTTAGTTTGTGTTAATCGTGCTTTCTTAATTTGTGTTAATCATGCTTTTTTATGTTAAAGAAGGGGGAGATGTGGGAGTGTGGCCATGGGGGTCGACAAGCGCCATGGTTGGTGATAACATCAGGAATGTAAAGAGTTTGGAGAAGGGAACAAAGAGGGGTGATTCAGAAAATGCCTTGCTGTTTTGGGTTGCTTGTTCTCCGGAATGGTGGTAAAAATGTTATTAGAACACTTAATACCTAGATATGGGATAATCCAGTACATTGATTCTGATCAGGGCACACACTTTACTTCTAAAATAATAAAATTATTATGTCAATAATTAGGCTTTCAGTGGGAATACCACACTCTGTGGCACCCACAAAGCTCGGGGAAAGTAGAAAGAATGAATCAAACAATAAAACAACAATTGGCTAAGTTAATGATCGAGACACAAATGCCCTGGACGAAATGCTTACTTTTAAATATTAGAACTAAACTACACACTGAGACTGGATTATCACCATGTGAAATGTTATATGGCCTTATTCTCAAGGGATGCCCTTAGGGAACAATGTAGTTGAGGATCGTAGTATCCAGAAATATATAATTACCATTGGTAGAAGATTAAAAGAGCTAAGAGCAACTGGGATGATGGCTCAGACACCACCTTTAGGATTTGCAATTCACCAGTTAAAACCAGGAGATAGGGTTCCAATAAAAACATGGAAAGAAGAAAGCTTATCTCCCCTCTGGGAAGGACCTTTTCTTGTTTTATTAAAAAGAAAACAACCAATATTTATTAACTGTTATCTATTAGTTGTTATCTATTAACAAGGAAACAGCTGTGAGAACTGCTGAAAAAGGATGGACACGTGTCGAGAGGTCCAGTGGAAGAGTGGAAAGTAACATCGGAACCAGGAGAAACTAAACTAACAGATGGACTTGAAGAAGCTTTCATCAGAGTATAAGCTAAGTTGCTGTGGGAATTTTATTGTAATTACTCCTTTATTGTAATTACTCCAAATTTATTGTAATTACTTCTGTAAAATTAGTAAACAAAGAACCTCTTGAATAGATACCTACTAAGAGAAGAGATTTATCAATAACAGGGATCAGTTAAGCATTATCCCCTGAAGGTACTGAGAAGGTACATCTGCAGTGTATACCCCTCTAAGATTAGGGAAGAGGGCAAGACCGGATAGGGAACTGGTGCTGCGGCTGGGAAGGTCTGCCAAGGGCTGCAACCCCTTCGGGCTGTGACCGCCGAGCACTATGGCCCTTACCGGACCTCTTCTAGTCCTACTTGGGGTGAGTTTCTTGGCCCAAGCTATGGCCAACAACTGCAGTCAACTAGAAAAGGATGGTTGAGCTCCCAGACATTGGTGTATCATACTGTCTATGACTGTAAAGGCCAGAAAAGAGGAAGCTGCATTTTTAACCTAACTCAGTATGCTCTATGCGGAGAAATTAATTGGAACAAGTGAAATTGTAACCACCCTGAATACCTCAGTGTCAATAACCTTTGATGCCTGTGATATTATAGATGAAGACCCATATACTGATTGTGGAAGCCTGAGCTGGAAGAGATATAGTAACCAGCCCAAGTACATTTGTCCTAGAAAGGGTAAAACAGTGACTTCTACATGTTACACTGATTGGATAAGAGATTATCCATGGGACCGGAGTTATCATTACTGCAGACCCTCAAATTGGGGTTGTGCTTGTTGGAGTACGGATCCTGGGGCTATAGGACCCCAATAGATATGCTTAATAGAATATTTAGGTTGCAAGCTGTAGTAGAAATAGTTGTGAATAAAACTGGAGATGCACTCGGATTAATTGCAAAACAAAATACCAGGATGGGAACTGCTTTGTATCAAAATTGCTTAGCTTTAGATTATTTGCTAGCACAAGAAGGAGGAGTCTGTGGAAAATTTAACCTTAAGTAACTGTTGTGAATGAACTTGTAAAAAGAAATGAAGAAAATTGCACATGTCCCAGTTCAAATTTGGAATGAAAGCAATTTAAGAAAATTATGGAGGGACTTTATGGGTAGTGGTTGGCTTACTAGAATCAGGATAGTTTTATTGGGAATATGTGGAGGGTTGTTTAATAATTCAATAATTCCATGTTTAATACCCTGTTTTACCTGACTAATACACTCGGTTATACAAGGAATGCAAATATCTGTGGTACGTGTTGACCCAGAACCAGGGTAAGGGAAAACCCATTCCCTGATGATAATAAAACAAAAGAGGATCCAAAATTGGTACCAATTTGGCAAGTATTGACTCGATTGAATAATAATAATAATAATAAAAACACGAATCAATACCATGAAAAAAAAAGAAATGGGGGATTGTGAAATGTGTTTATTTGATTCGTGTCAGTATGGAACAATGCTAGGGCCGCATGATGAAATATAAGCTCGTATTTAAGAAAAACAGAGTGATTAGTGTACATAGTTCTTGTATCATGCAAAGGAACGATCCAGCAATTTGTGTAAATAGAGGGTTTGAAGGGCAAACATTGAGACTCTAGTCTGGGAGATAAGAGGACCAAGGAGTTTTTTTAGGAAACTGCAGACTTTTGCATGGGACGCTGCGCAAGCCTCTGATAACCAGCAAAGAGATCCACCAAATAAGGAGAAAGGGGGAGTTGAAGGACGACCGAAGGACAAAGCCTGGGAGGAAGACTACGAGCCTTCAGCACAAGAGACCCCCAGAAAGACCACCAGAGACTGCTACGCATGCGTCCAGAGAGGGTTTGGATTCCAGGAACTAATTGTAATAACCCCGCCTTTTCTAGGACTAGTGATGAATATGTATTAGTCTAGGAGCATAAAAATCAGACACCTGATGTAACAGGTGTGCGTCCTGGTAGAGCAGAGACTCCCGGTGCACCCAGCGCTGTTTGCTTGCCTCTATTCGCTTAATAAATCACAAAAATCCTATTTGGGACTTAATCATTTATCACA
>NW_023311992.1:0-6335 GCF_011077185.1 Oxyura jamaicensis
CCAGCTCCTGCTCCTGCAGCCGCTCCTGCAGCCACCCCAGCTCCTGCTCCTGCAGCCACTCCTGCAGCCACCCCAGCTCCAGCTCCTGCAGCCGCTCCAGCTCCTGCTCCTGCAGCCGCTCCAGCTCCTGCAGCTCCAGCTCCTGCAGCTCCAGCTCCTGCAGCTGCTCCAGCTCCTGCAGCTCCAGCTCCACCTCCTGCAGCCGCTCCAGCTCCTGCTCCTGTAGCTGTTCCAGCTCCAGCTCCTGCAGCCGCTCCAGCTCCTGTGGCTGGGCCAGAGAAACGAGCCGTAGCAGTGCAAGTTGCCCCTGCAGGGGGTGTTCCAACCCCTGTGGCAGACCCTGTGGTTGGGTCAGAGAAACGAGCTGTAGCAGTACAAGTTGCCCCTGTAGACAAGGTGAAAAAATGGTATAGAGACTCAGGTCGTTTAGAACGCAGAGAGTCTTCTGCTAGGTCTAGGTGTAGAGAAGACGAGGTCGGACTATCAGAGGAGCAGGAGGATGAAGATGGGGATGTTGAAAAATCAACAGTAGTTACCCGAAACCTATACCAGCGTGAGCTACGAGATGTGCGAAAAGATTTTGGTCGCTGCATAGGTGAGCAGCTTGTCACCTGGCTGCTCCGGTGCTGGGATACCGGAGCCAATTGTGTGGAATTAGAGGGCAAGGAAGCCAGGCGGCTGGGATCCCTTGCTAGAGATGCAGGCATTGACAAAGCAATTGCAGATGGAGCATGATCTCACAGTCTCTGGAGGCATCTCCTGTATGCTGTAAGGGAAAGGTTTCCCTACAAGGAAGAACTTGTATGTCTGCCAAACAAGTGGACCACTATGGAGAAGGGAATCCAGTACCTGAGGGAATTAGCCGTACGGGAGGTGATTTATGAGGACCCAGACAATGGACAAGTACCCACAGATCCAGATGAAGTCAAGTGTACACGACCCATGTGGCGGAAGTTTGTACGGAGTGCACCATCATCATATGCCAGCTCATTGGCAATAATGGCCTGGAAAGAGGATGAGGAACCCACAGTGGGTGATGTGGCTAAACAACTCCGGCAGTACGAAGAAAGCCTCTCCTCTTCCCTACAGGCCTGCGTTTCGGCTGTGGAGAAACTTTCTGAAAAAGTCCACCACTTTGAAGAGAGATTATTTTCTTCCCCGCCTGAACGAACCAGGGTCCACCAACTAAAAGAGAATACTTTGGAGAAACTCTCTGAAGAGGTCCAGCAACTTAAAGAGAGTTTATTTTCCTCCCCTCCTGTACGAACCAATGTCTCTGCTATTAGGGGTAAGCGCTCATCCGTGCAAGGAAGACGATATGGTGGATACACACCTCGGGCCATCCTGTGGTTTTACCTACGTGACCATGGAGAGGACATGAGAAAATGGGATGGAAAATCCACCGCGACCCTAGAGGCACGGGTACGTGAGTTGCAAAAGAAAACAATTGGGAAAAAGGGGGTCTCTGAAAAGTTTGCTGCTCCAACTTCCAGCAGGCAGTCCTTTAAACACAAGAATGAAGATTCTGACGAGGATTAGAGGGGCCCTGCCTCCAGCCAGGGGGAGGAAAGGGACAATCGAGTTTATTGGACTGTGTGGATTCGATGGCCTGGCACGTCAGACGCACAGAAGTATAAGGCTTTAGTAGACACCGGTGCACAATGTACTCTAATGCCATCAGGCTATAAGGGGCCAGAACCCATCAGTATTTATGGAGTGACGGGAGGATCCCAGCAATTAACTGTATTGGAAGCTGAACTGAGTCTAACTGGGAATGAGTGGCAAAAACACCGTATTGTGACTGGCCCGGATGCTCCATGCATCCTTGGCATAGACTATCTTAGAAGAGGATATTTTAAGGACCCAAAAGGGTTCCGCTGGGCTTTTGGCATAGCTGCCCTAGAGACAGAGGGCATTGAACAATTGTCTACCTTGCCCGGTCTCTCAGAGGACCCTTTTGTTGTGGGGTTGCTGAGGGTCGAAGAACAACAAGTGCCAATTGCTACTACAACTGTGCACTGGCGGCAATATCGCACCGACCGAGACTCCCTGATTCCCATCCATGAGCTAATTCGTCAACTGGAGAGCCAAGGAGTGATCAGCAAGACTCATTCACCTTTTAATAGTCCCATATGGCCAGTGCGGAAGTCTAATGGGGAGTGGAGACTAACCGTGGACTATCGTGGCCTGAATGAGGTCACACCACCACTGAGTGCTGCAGTGCCGGACATGCTAGAACTCCAGTACGAACTGGAATCAAAGGCAGCCAAGTGGTACGCCACAATTGATATCGCTAATGCATTTTTCTCCATCCCTCTAGCAGCAGAGTGCAGGCCACAGTTTGCCTTTACTTGGAGGGGAGTCCAATATACTTGGAATCGGCTGCCCCAGGGGTGGAAACACAGCCCTACAATTTGCCATGGACTGATCCAGTCTGCGCTGGAGCAGGGGGAAGCTCCTGAACACCTGCAGTACATCGATGACATCATTGTGTGGGGTAACACAGCAAAGGAAGTTTTTGAGAAAGGGAAGAAAATAATCCAAATCCTTCTGAAGGCCGGTTTTGCCATAAAACAAAGTAAAGTTAAAGGACCTGCACGAGAGATCCAGTTTTTAGGAATCAAATGGCAAGATGGACGTCGTCAAATCCCAATGGATGTGATCAACAAAATAACAGCTATGTCTCCACCAACTAGCAAAAAGGAAACACAAACTTTCCTAGGTGTCGTGGGGTTTTGGAGAATGCACATTCCAAATTACAGTCTGATTGTAAACCCGCTCTACCAAGTAACCCGTAAGAAGAATGATTTCGAATGGGGCCCTGAGCAACGACAAGCTTTTGAACAAATTAAGCAGGAAATAGTTCATGCAGTAGCCCTTGGGCCAGTCCGAACGGGACCAGATGTAAAGAATGTGCTCTACACCGCAGCCGGGGAGAATGGCCCCACCTGGAGCCTCTGGCAGAAAGAACCTGGGGAAACTCGAGGTCGACCCCTAGGGTTTTGGAGTCGGGGATACAGAGGATCTGAGGCCCGCTACACTCCAACCGAAAAGGAGATATTGGCGGCATATGAAGGAGTTCGATCTGCTTCGGAAGTGGTCGGTACTGAAGCACAGCTCCTCCTGGCACCCCGACTGCCAGTACTGGGCTGGATGTTCAAAGGAAGGGTCCCCTCTACACATCATGCAACTGATGCTACATGGAGCAAGTGGGTTGCACTGATTACTCAGTGGGCTCGAATAGGAAACCCCAGTCGTCCGGGAATCTTGGAAGTGATTATGGATTGGCCAGAAGGCAAATACTTTGGGATGTCATCAGAGGAGGAGGTGGTCCGTGCTGAGGAAGCTCCACTGTACAACAAGCTACCAGAAAATGAGAAGAGATATGCCCTGTTCACTGACGGGTCCTGTCGCATTGTGGGAAAGCATCGGAGGTGGAAAGCTGCTGTATGGAGTCCTACACGACGAGTTGCAGAAGCTGCTGAGGGAGAAGGTGAATCGAGTCAATTTGCAGAAGTAAAAGCCATCCAGCTGGCTTTAGATATTGCTGAACGAGAAAAGTGGCCAGTTCTCTACCTATACACTGATTCATGGATGGTAGCAAATGCCCTTTGGGGGTGGTTACAGCAATGGAAACAGAACAACTGGCAGCGCAGGGGCAAACCCATTTGGGCTGCTGCATTATGGCAAGATATTGCTGCCCGGGTAGAGAACCTGGTTGTAAAGGTACGCCATGTAGATGCCCATGTGCCTAAGAATCGGGCTACTGAAGAACATCAAAACAACCAGCAGGTGGATCAGGCTGCCAAGATTGAACTGGCTCAGGTGGACCTGGACTGGCAATATAAGGGTGAACTATTTGTAGCCCGATGGGCCCATGAAACCTCGGGCCATCAAGGCAGAGATGCAACATACAGATGGGCTCGTGATCGAGGGGTGGACCTGACCATGGACACTATAGCACAGGTTATTCATGATTGTGAAACATGTGCTGCAATCAAGCAAGCCAAACGGTCAAAGCCTCTTTGGTACGGGGGACGATGGCTGAAATACAAATATGGAGAGGCCTGGCAGATTGATTACATCACACTCCCTCAAACCCGCAATGGTAAGCGCCACGTACTTACAATGGTGGAAGCAACCACTGGGTGGCTGGAAACATATCCTGTGCCCCATGCCACTGCCCGGAACACTATCCTGGGCCTTGAAAAGCAAGTGCTATGGCGACATGGCACCCCAGAAAGAATTGAGTCAGACAATGGGACTCATTTCCGAAACAACCTTATAGATACTTGGGCCAAAGAACATGGTATTGAGTGGGTGTATCACATCCCCTATCACGCACCAGCCTCCGGTAAAGTTGAGCGATACAATGGACTGTTAAAGACTACACTGAAAGCAATGGGTGCTGGGACATTCAGAAATTGGGACACACATTTGGCAAAGGCCACCTGGTTAGTCAATACTAGGGGATCTGCCAATCGAGCTGGACCTGCCCAATCAAACCTGCTACGTACAGTAGAAGGGGATAAAGTTCCTGTAGTGCATGTAAGAAATATGCTAGGTAAAACAGTCTGGGCTACTCCTGCCTCAGGAAAAGGCAAACCCATTCGTGGGATTGCTTTTGCTCAAGGACCTGGATGCACTTGGTGGGTAATGCAAAAGAATGGGGAGGTCCGGTGTGTACCTCAGGGGGATTTAATACTGGGTGAGAATAGCCCATGAGTTGAGATGTATTATGTTAATTATTATATAATACTGTGTGTCATCACTACCATAGATGAAAATAGTGATTAACTAGAATGTATTGGAAAGAGTGTAACCTGAGCATGACATAAATGGTATGGAATAAGGGGTGGATATATGTCCTGGTTTCAGTTAGGACAGTTATTTTTCCTCCTAGTAGCTGGTAGGGTGCTATGTTTTGGATTAGGATGAGAAGAGTGCTGATAACATGCTGATGTTTTAAGTGCTGCAGAGCACTGCTTATACTAAGCCAAGGACTTTTCAGCTCCTCGCTCTGTCCTGCCAGCGGGCAGGCTGGGGGTGCAGCAAAAGCTGGGAGGGGACAAACCCAGGACAGCTGACCCAAACTGGCCAAAGGGGTATTCCATACCATCTGACGTCATGCTAAACAATATATAGGGGTGGCTAGCCGGGCTGGGGGGGCCGGCTGCTCGGGGTTGGGCTGGGCATCGGTCAGCGGGTGGTGAGCAATTGCATTGTGCATCACTTGTTTGTACATATTATTATTATTATCATTATTATTTTCTATCTTAATAAACTGCCTTTATCTCAACCCACAGGCTTCACTTTCCCGCTTCTCTCCCCCATCCCAGAGAGGGAGGGGGGAGGGTGAGCGAACGGCTGTGTGGTGTTTAGCTGCCAGCCGGGTTAAACCACAACAGCTCTTTTGGCGCCCAACGTGGGGCTCGAAGGGTTGAGATAACGACAGATCTAATCAAAATGTTGATTGCTTTAATATCAAGTCTGCTGTGGCTGTATTCCAAACTGAATTTTATAGCACGTTACTTGCTGTATGTGATCCCTGTCGTGCTGTTTATCCTCTCCGGGCCCTGGTTTAAGATCGTTATGGTACTGTGCTGTGTAGCAATAGCTTACGATATGATGAAATATCTGGCCATGACTCTAACTTGGTATTTGTACGCAGCACTGTCGTCGACTCTGTACTTTGGAAACTATATCTCGGAAACTATTAACAATTACACCTACTGCCTTTTTCTATCAGGGAGCCAGTCTGTGAAGGGGACAGGGAAAGATATTTTTCCTCACTTGTTCACTCTCCCTTTCTCCTTCAGCACCCTCTTATCCCCCGAGCTAGTTACGATAGCTCTCCAAGATGTTGAATATCCTTGGGATACTCAGACCAGCATGTTCTTGTTGTTATGTCTCTTGAATGCGCTTCAGGTTTTGTTCAAGGTTAAACAACTACTTAGGAATCTCATGCAGAGATCTGTCCTGAGGCGGGATAATTGTGAGTGGCAGGGAGTGTGGGAGGATATGGGCAGGTGGCTAGAGCAGTGGGCACCACCGATGTTTTGTAGATTCACCCCTGAACAACTGCAAAATCCTAAAAAACTGGTAGAATGCTTGCAAAAAGAGTGTCATGACTCTGGCAGTTCCAAAGTGACACAACTCACTGTAGCATGTTGGGGCCTGGCCTATGCCTATCGAGCTGCAATTGATGCTACTATGAACCAAGTGACAGACCCTGCAGCCGCCCCAGCTCCAGCTCCAGCTCCTGCTCCTGCAGCCGCTCCTGCAGCCACCCCAGCTCCTGCTCCTGCAGCCACTCCTGCAGCCACCCCAGCTCC